>NW_013666725.1:146131-152287 GCF_000517525.1 Limulus polyphemus | reverse complement strand
TTTATCGCTAACAAGTCATAGACACCCTCTGTAGAAGAATCCTAAGCCCAACAACTACATAGTATATATTTATATTATTAAGAAATATAAGTAAAAGCCATTTATTTTGACAATTGGCAAAAAATAAATAAAAAAATAGAACCCATATACATATATAATACTATTTTTTAAATTTCACAATCTCCAATACACATTGTAACATATGCTAGTAGTTTTTGTAAGTCAGCATGACTTATTTGTGCTGTCACTACAATATCTATCAAAATACATTAAAATAAAATGTAACTGCCTCACTGCATACGTAGAAGCTATATGTTCTCTTTTTAGAGGTACTGGCAAAATGAGTTTAGCAAACATAATGTGGCATTCTTTGTGAAGCTCTTGCTAACCTGCTAGATGAGATGAATATTCTCATTCAACGTCAGAGACACCTCAGAAGAATCACGTTGTAGATCAGAAAGTTCGGATCATAAAGCCTTTTTACAGTATCTTATCTATCATTGCTAGTTGTGCATTGGGTAATATATCTACTGGCACTAACCATCCTAAGCTGTGTTAATTCAGCATGTATAGTCCAATACATTTAGGATATATCTTATAGTAACATTCTGTTCAGTAGTTTGGAAAAACCCTTTTGGTCCCCTTAATATTGTTACCAACAAACCATTCTAACTTCAGATGACTGAATGGTAAGCATACAGTATAGTTCATACACTATACTTTACAATACCACCAAATGGCTCAGAAAGCAAGTGTCACAACGTCCTTTCAGCTGAGTTTTCAAACTCCTAGCCACTATCTACAGTCGTACAAACTGGTGATGCACTAAGCGTTGTATTGGGTTCTCTGAACCAGACTATCTATTGCTTTTGCCAGTGCATCAGTCACAAACTATGTAGACTTGTTGATGAATAGATACGCCTTGATTAACTTTATGAAATAGTTACTAAAAACGAGTGTATAGAAGTGACCTATTTTTGTCTCTGGAAGTTGACCAAACCTATTTAGGGATAGTACCTGTACAAGAGAACTGACAATTATTTGCTGGAGTTTACCGTATCTAGGTTAAATTTTCCTCTGTTTGGTACAGATCATACAGTGTTCATACCAGTGTTGAAGGCCTCAACTCAAATGCAGCCAGAAGAACGAGCGTCTTTGTGCCATGCAAAATCTAGAACATATCATGCCTCGGAGCTCTGGGGCCCACTAGCTGTAACACAGGCTGAGTATTCTTGTTTGGTGGTTGACAACAACAAGATAGCACACATTTCTGCACTTATAAGTGATCATACAAGTACTACAGATTATGTACATCCATGCTATGTTCCTCAATCTCAACCAAATGCACCTGACCTTGTTGCATGGTAAGGAACACCCAAGCTAGATCTGGGTCCTTCAGTTGCTCTTCCCAAAGCTTCTGAAGTGTTAATTGTGGTACCCAACCTCTAGTGGAATCCCCAATAGTATAGTTTGTTATTACTTTTAGAAGTACAACCAAAATCTTTGGTTTAGATGTACAGTCCTTCACTCACCACCAATAACTTAAAATACATTTGTTGTTTGGGTAAAATGGGACACGCCTTCAAAATTTATTATCCATTATTATTTAGCGGTCTAACTGATTAGTTATTTAGTTGTTAATTTCTTTTCTTCACCAAAAAGTGTCTGACATATTATTCAAACACATGATGTGTTTTAGGTTACTAGTGATGAGTAAAGGACTAAACATTGAAACCAAACAAACTGCTTATATTACAAAAACTATATGAAGTATTCGTTATTTGATTGGCTCTTCCAAGCAACTGTGAATTCGGCAAAACTAGTCTGTTGCAAAGGAAATAGTAAATTTATGAATAGACTAGGTTCCTGCTTAATCTTTTATTCACTGAAATTCACCTTTTCGCGAAGAAAAATAACAAATAAATAACTAAAGTCTTTTATAAATTCATTGATTCTAACAAAGTAAGTGCAAGGAGAAAGTAAAGACCCTACATTGGCTGTCACACACATACACTTCCCTTTTGTTCCATTTGAATTAGGTGATCTAGAAACTGCGTGACTTGCAGTACTTTAGTAGACATTCAGTAAGAAACAAAATAGCCATTCTTGTTGGAATATCGATAGTGGCTTGTCGTTGTGAATTGTCTTTTCACTCAATTTATCCTAATTCTTCCATCAAAGGCCCATCAAGAAACATTGTCTGTCGAAAGTCTACAACAACCATATCTATATAAAAAAAAAAAAACGTGGTTGGTAACAATACGACATCTTTATCACGTTTTCTTTGTTGAAAACCCACGATCTTTTAACACAATTACCCTAAATCTCGCTTGCCACCGTATATTTTCTTTATCTCTTTCATGTTTTTGACTAAATTACTCTATAAAACATTTGGAATTGATATGTAGGTTAACACTATGTTTTTATCAAAAACCATGTATCTGACATTAATTGTTATCACTTTTCAATCCCTCTAGTTCTTTAAAGTGATTTATTTTTCCTTCAGATTAGTGTACGACCTGCAAGAAAAATTGTAATTTATTGATTTAAAGCTTTAAGTTCATAATTATTCCACCAATTAATGACGCTGTGATATATCTTTATAACAAAAAATGAAATATTTTATTTTCGAATATAGGTTATAATTGTCTACTTTCAGTAGACAGTATACCTGGAAAAAATTATAAGTATCTTACTTTATTTTGCTTTCTTAGCGCAAAGCTCTGCAATGGGTTATTTGCGCTTTGTCCATTGTGCGGAATCGAACCTCTGATTTTAACTTTGTAAATCTGTAAACTTCTCACTGACCCCCCTCCCAGGGGACTAGATGTAATACAGCTTTTCGGAACATATGGGTTTTTTTTCATCTGGTCAAAATATAAACATTTCAAAACATCCTAGATTTTAATCTTTGCAGACAGACTATCTTTTAATAGTAAATATCATAAATCAACTACTTATAAACAAATTCCTCAACATGAAACATGAGTTGTCAAACGTTTTCAATAGAATCAGTCCAATTTTTATGATTTATTTGCTATTATGCTATAGAACAGAGAATAAAATATTGATTTGAAAGCCTGAATTCAAATGGATATATTAAGATAGAGACGTAAATAATTTTATAATTATCTAAAATAAAAAGACAAGCTCATAACCAACAAAATTAGATATTAGGAAAATGTGCGTTTCTTGAAAATCTATTTTAAAATTTCGACAATAGATGTTGGAATCAATACGCACTGCTATAAAATGTTAGAAATTTATCATCCGCTGACACTATTTACAGAGCAAATGTTTTAAGCCACAATCCACTCTTACAAACTGAGTTAGACTCTCCCGACGAAACTCAATAACAAACAGATTCTGGTATGTACAAACCGTTTAGCTTAGCTTGTCTTTACAAAGCAATATCGTGAGGATTGAGGACCATGCAGTTAAGCAGTGTAACGGACCTGAATCCTGCCCAGTCCTATACTTTTCGCTTTTACTAACTTTGTTTTACATCAATATTTGGGTGACACACTGAAACTTTCTACTGAAAATGGGTTTTATCCAAGGTGTTATGGAACAAACGTTTTTCAATAGACATCGGGTTTTATTAAATTGAGTAATTTATTTCCTACTGAAATAAGTTTACTAAAACATACAACTTGTTTTGTTTGGAAGTTATGTTCTTTATACACATATTATAGTATTATGTGTCTTATGAAACACATAACTTGTTTTGTTTGGAAGTTATTGTTCTTTATACACATATTATAGTATTATGTGTCTTATGAAACATACAACTTGTTTTGTTTAGAAGCTATTGTTCTTTATACACATATTATAGTATTATGTGTCTTATGAAACACACAACTTGTTTTCTTTAGAAGCTATTGTTCTTTATATACATATAATAGTATTATGTGTCTTATGAAACATACAACTTGTTTTTTAGAAAGTTGTTTTATTCCACCCTTATATGTTATAGTATTGTAGGTCCTATCATTAAATATTTTTCACCGTATAGTCCCACCATCAGTTCTATACCTGTGTTTATCGATAGTAGAATTCAGACCTTTAACTACTGAAGTTAAGCGATGTGATAGGTTCAAAAGAGTAAATATTTTATTTACTGTTTTGGGAACAACTCTTAAGGTAAACCAATATTTATGTTATATATATCATTTTCAGATCCTTTATTCGGTTTCAGACTCTCGAAATAATATCTTTCTATGCCTTTTATGTATGTGTAGTTTAGCCAATCTTCCAAGTATTTGCTTAAAATCACTTATAACCACAGGCTGAAATGTCGCCAAATGGCATTATTTCGTTCTGAATATCACTTGAATACCATTCTGATTTATTAAACCATTCCTTTAAAAGCTTTTGGTGATTTTGGGTATTGATGGTACCAGCTTGTCATAGCTCGTGACATTTCAATGTCAGAAAATCCACACTCCAGCGAATTAAAAATAATCAATATCCTGTTATGGTTGGAAGTAGCCTTGTTAATAATAATACAACAAAAGTGAAAAGAAGGAGTTTCGATTACATGTAAACAGTGCTGTTTCTAATAATCCAAGTAATACTATAAAACACTCATTCATTTTAAAGATGAAATCCACCCATGATTTCAATCGTTGACTTTATTTTAAACAAATTATGTTAACAGTAAGGATTAAAATCTCAAAAGAAATAGTACTGTATACATTTTTCTAGTTCCAGAAGGTCAATCACTTTTATACAGTAGCAGAGCTTGATCTACAATAACACATAAACTTCAATTTGTACTTGTCATTGTTACGCATCTGCTTGTTTGTTAATTTCCGGTATAAATTCTTTCCGAGGAACTTCAGCGATATAAGTCCTTTCTTGATTAAAACTAATTTATTCTCTCTCGATACAAACTTTGTAATACACAGAATTTCCTATCAGTACGTTAAACTTAACTTCTTTTATAACACACGCTATAAATCACCGTGATTCACACACTTTTCTTACGGTGCCTACTGTTCGCTTGACTCAATTATCTCTGTCTGCATATCTATCTATCGCTGGCTTTATTTGCCGGGCTTATATACTCAAAAATAGGGCGCCTGGCAAACACTCGGACATTCGCGGGGTTCCTCGATAAGTCATGATCCTTCTAGAAACTCCAGCGCGCATGCTCCCAGCGTCGTGTGACTTCCGCTGTCGTAACATTATATTTAAATTATTTCATCAGTCATGCTTTAAAGCAAGATATCATATGTTTGCACTTGTATTTGAATTGTCTTATCAGCTTTAATTAACAACGTTATATATTAAGTATTAGTTGTATTAATATTATAGATTTTACTTTACAACGATGTACATAAAACAGTGTGTAGTACTACTCAAATTATCTTCAGAGCTTTACTTTACAACAATATATGTATATAACAGTCTACACTTGTACTCAAATTATCTTCTTAGCTTTACCTTACCTCAGTGCATATACTGCTGTCTGGATAAAACACACAGTAGAAAAGACTGCAAGACGTGGAAACAAAAATGAGAAAAAAGCGTTAAACATTGGTAAAACACACGTCTATAACAATGTTTCGGGTAGAAACCCTTCGTCAGGCAGTTTAAACCGTGTTACATAGAAAAAAGGCTTACACAGAATCGTTGAAGGGTTAGAATATAAAGACATCCCAAATTACGTACATACTACGTGGAGCACGTTGACAAAAATATTGTTAGAAGGAACATTGTTGAAGCGGTTCCATAAACAGTTTTAAAAAATGGAAAACAAGTATTAAAATGATAGAAATTAGATTTTAGAAATTAAAAGGGCACCAAAGAGTAATAAAGATAAATTCAAAAATTTATAAAATAGTAATTTAATAATAATCAGGGAAATATGTATAGGTGGTGTCAAGTTAACAGAGGCGACAAAGAAATATTAACGGAAGCTGTAATCAGATAAAAGAAAAACCTCATTAATTCCGTGTGGTGCCAGAGAATTTAGTTTTGATATAAGTTTATGATCAAGCAGTGGCGTAGCAAGGGGGGCAGTCGCCATCGTGCGCAGGTGTGAAGGGACGCAAAATTTCCTCTGGCCTATAATGCCTATTAGTTAATAATTATGCCCTCCCCTAGGATTTAGCGCAACTGCCATACGTTAAGTAAATAGACACAGTGTTA
>NW_013666725.1:143471-145131 GCF_000517525.1 Limulus polyphemus | reverse complement strand
GAAACTGTAATCTAGCACCACTAATTAGTTAGCCTATATTTAAGGTTTCTCATTCTATCAAAACCTTTAATATTAAATATAGCCTTTGAGCCTCTATTTATATTATGTTATGATTACATCATTCTCCATAGTGTGTGTAATTTTCATTCGGGCACTTTCAGACGTGTCTCCTGTAGTGTTCGTGTAGTTAAACCTACCGTTTTTTTAAATGTGATTTAGCAACTGCCAATAATTTATATGGTGCTCATAAGCATGATTTACCAGCATATACACTCATCTGCAATGATTTTCTTACTGTCGTGTCACATTAATTAACGTGAGTATGAGTGGTCTAAATAATAACAGTTAAAGTGAAACCAGGTCCAGATTTGCCTAACTAGTCCTGAGTTGCAACTATGATTGTATAATTTAAATATAATTTGTGGTTAGGAACGTAGGAAAGTAGAATGCTTCCTTTCATCTGACAATTTGCATGTTACAACTAAATAGTGTAGTCAGTATTTATTAATTTATTCTTTTAGCCCATTATGTCTAAAAAAAAAGTGGGGCACAGGGACGCAAAAGACGTGCACAATTTGCAGCTTTGATGGTGGTGTCAAGCAAATTGATGAGAGCTTTCCTTGCTGTTCCTTTTGATGGCAGCAAAGAGGTCAAAGTGCAAGATTGTTAACATGCTATTTCATTTGAAAAAGAAACAATGAAGAAACTGATCTCTATCCTGTTGAAAGCTACAATAATAATGAACAAGAGGATTCCACTTTGTCAGAAACAAATCTACAGAATAGTGTTGCTAAGGTAAAAGAGGATGACCTAATAAATAGTTTAACACACAGGAATATTGGATTTATGAAGTTTGATACAACAGGCTCAGCAGTTGTAACACATGCACATCACACAGAGATTGTTAAAGTTGGAGCACATGAATTTCAACGTATAGAAGGTCCATTTGATGACAAATATGGACGTTCTATGACTGCATTTTGGTTAAAACGACGCCTTCCGAATATACAAGAGGTTAATCGGTCCTGTTTGGTATATTCGCCTCTATGTAAAGCAGCATACTGCTTTTGTTGTCTTCTTTTTTTCATCTACATGTATGACATCCGATAGTCAGATAGCCAAAACACAGGGCGGATTCTCTAAGTGGAAAAAAAATTTAAAAGTCAAATGCCCATGAAAATAGTGACAGTCATCGTGAGTTATTTGCTGCTTGGAAAGAAACTGAGCGCCGGATTCATCTTCAAAGTGGTATTGATGAAGAGCTGCAAAGGCAAATTCAGCAAGAAAAAATAAATGGAGAGATGTACTGCGACGGTTGCTAGATTGTACACAATGTTTAGCTTCTCAGAATCTTGCATTTCTTGCATAACCTCAAACGAAAACCCTGGAAATTTCCTGTCACTTTTGCAGTTATTAGCAAATTATGATCCAATAATGAGAGAGAATTTAAAGGTGTTAAAAACAAGCAAACGTCAACATCTTATCTTTCTCCTGAAATCCAAAATGAGTTTCTAAATCTCATGGTTTCACATGTGCGAAATTATTGTTTGTCAGCAATTCGTAGAAACAAATACTATGGTATTCTATTTAATTCCACACCTGATTTAGCCCATCGTGAGTAATTAGCTCAAGTGATTCGGTTTGTTGACATTGACTTTAA
>NW_013666725.1:136290-142614 GCF_000517525.1 Limulus polyphemus | reverse complement strand
ATAGCACACTGATTATAGCGAACTACTAATAGACACTCTCCTTTTGGCGTCGCGTTGGTTGTATTTAGAGGCGCTGAAAGGCTCTCCAGAAAACTCAGTCTACACAACAATACTGAGCCACATCCAAACGTTTACGCATATAGATACATTGTTAATTCTTACCTCGAGATCCCTCCACAACCCCGGAGAACAAGCTGGAGTCTCGCAACACATATCCAACACTACAAGCTATGCATGTTTTTAAATATATACCCAATCCAAACCACGTCGATATCAAAATAAATATATAATAACAAATTAGTTACAATTATATATCCTCCATACTTTCTTCAATACACCTTCCAAGTTTCTCTCCTCTTTATATCTTGTTGTCTCACTCCTTTACTACATATCCTCCATACTTTCCTGAATACACCTTCCAAGTTTTCTACTCTTTATATCTTGTTGTCTCACTCCTTTATTATATATCCTCCATACTTTCCTGAATACACCTTTCAAGTTTTCTACTCTTTAAATCTTGTTGCCTCACTCCTTTACTACATATCCTCCCAGAAAACTTGGAAGGTGTATTCAGGAAAGTATCCTCTTTATATCTTGTTGTCTCACTCCTTTATTATATATCCTCCATACTTTCTTCAATGCACCTTTCAAGTTTTCTACTCTTTAAATCTTGTTGTCTCACTCCTTTATTATATATCCTCCATACTTTCTTCAATGCACCTTTCAAGTTTTCTACTCTTTAAATCTTCTTCATACTTTCGTTTTTGTTCTTTTCTCTATGTTAAAATCTGGGTTTCAATGCCCGTGGTGAACACAGCATAGATAGCCCATTTTGTAGCTTTGTGTTTAACAATAAACAAACTTTTCTGTACAATACCAACCCATTCCTCTACTGCAGCCTTTCTATACTTTCGATTACTAAAACCATTCCATCATTCTATTTCCTGTATAATATTATTTTCTATATTACTCCATCTCATTTTTGTAATACATTTTCCTTACTTTCATTCACTACTTTTATTCCAGTTTTGTTACTACAACTTCGAAATTATTCTTTTTTTATTCAATTCTGTAGTAAACATTTTCTCCTTCCTTTCATTTTGTATTTTTATTTCTCCTTTACTCACAAATTTTATTCATTTTTTTACCAATTTTTCTTCTCCTTCCCTTTACTAAATCTGTTTCATCCTTACTTTAACTACACATTTATATATTTTTTTCATTACACCTGTTATTTTATTTTCCTTAGTACACCCTTTCCGCTCATTTCTTTATTGAAGATTTTTATTATTATTTTCCTTAATTGTACTTTCTTAGTTATTGTTTTGCTATACAGTCCTCATTATTTTCTTTATTACAACTTTTGGTTCTTCATTTAAGCTATCTTCCAATTTCCTTTAGTTCGCTATATTTTTTGCTTGATCATCTTGTTTATCTTCGCTGCACTTTTTGCATTTATTCTTCGTAACATTTTATCCTCTTTTTTCTTTACTGCACTTTCCTCAGTTGCGGAATGTCCGAATACATAAGAGCAGATAAAAATACGACGAGATCGGGTATTCCACAATTCAAGAAAACATATCAGTGAATCCAACAAAATAGATAATGAACCTTAAAATGCTAAAACGGAAAACATTTTTGACGAAAAATCTGTGAGTATATTTAGGATTTGCCAACTTGTATATATAAAATTCTGAAAAACAAATGGAGGGAGTGATATAACTTTACATTGTATAGCCAAGTTGAACCAGTGTTTGGGTATGTGTAATTCTGATAAAACGTCCGAGTTAACGCTGTCTTTCTCTATCAATTAATATGGAACAGGTCATCGCTGCCTGTAAAACACTTTAAATAACACAACCTTACGTATTACGTTAGACATTTTTATGTGCCCCCCAGTGGCACAGCGGTATGTCTGCGGACTTACAACGCAGATTACCGTAGTTGGCAGAGCACTGATAGCTCCATCTATTGACAACAATAGACACTTATTATAAAAAGTAGAGTACAAACAGAAAACTGTAATTTTCTATTTAAACTGCAACTGGAAACCAATAAAATTTGAGGATTTTCCAAGAATAATAGTTAAATTAAAGCTATACAATCTAGAAAAAATACAGCCAACAAAATATGCTGTTTTTAATTTGAAATTGACTGGGTTAACAACATTTCTTCAACTCAATTTAGAAAGAAATGCCTTCACTTGTAAGTTTCTACCTTGAAGTGATTTTTGATTCAACAGTCTTTTGCATTATTGGTTCCAAAACAATTATTTCACAAAATAGCATCACAATATATTTTTTCTCGTTTTTATATATATTTAACGTCTTAAACACTAGGCTTGCTTCTCATTTGGTTCAAATATATATATATATATACATATAAATATTCTAAGTCTTTGTTGAAATCATTTCTTCGTAAATATTTACAAAATTTGAGTTCCCATAAAAAAATAAAACATAATAAGTTCTTTCTTTCACTGCATAACACTGATTGCAATTGGTTTCATAAAATTGCTCCTTCAAATTCCGGATAAGAACAACCAAGAGAATCATAAGGAAGCACGTTTCAACTATATTTCTTATCAATATCAAACATATTTAAATAATTTCATATAAAGAAGATGTGTGCTCAAAGTGGATAAAGAGTAGAATCTATAACAATGTATGAAATAAAGTTTGTTAAACACTCAATTCATATTTAGTTTCCACAGTTAGAAGTTTAACTTCAAACTAAAGAAACAATGTCCAGATATTGAATCCTACAAATAATGTTTAGATAAAAAATAAACATAACTTTACGCTTAGACTCCACGTACGATCACAAAAAAACACTAAAAAATTTATTACAAACGTCCGATAACACAAGCATGCCCCCCAGTGGCACAGCGGTATGTCTGCGGACTTACAACGCTAGAATCCGGGTTTCGATACCCGTGGTGGGCAGAGCACAGATAGCCCATTGTGTAGCTTTGTGCTTAATTACAAAACAAACAAACACAAGCATAATAAGAAAGTTATTTCATCTCGGCTGCGTTATTCTGCATCATTATTTATGGGAGGGTCAGGTACGCTCTGGACCTCTTTCTCCCTCCTTCACTTGCCTTCTATTTTTTACACATAAATACCCTTTTTAAAATTAAAATAAATATGTATCTAAAAGTGAGTTAGCCTAGCATTAAGTGATCGTTTCGTTTAGATCTATTTACTTTATTTAAAGGACCTTTATGCTTAGGACCATATTCGTCATGCCTTTTAGGTGATTGTACCTTTTGTAGATTATTTCATCATTTTGTGGTAAACAAGTATTTTGTAAAAGTCTACAAGGAATTACATGTTCTCACCCTTTTCTGTCATTTCCATGTACTGGGTATAATTATCACGTCAATTCACAATTGCACACTCAAATCGGTCCTGACATACACAGATAATTCTGTTTTTACACATAAATACCCTTTTTAAAATTATAATAAATATGTATCTAAAAGTCAGTTAGCCTAGCATTAAGTGGTCGTTTCGTTTAGAGCTATTTACTTTATTTAAAGGGGATATATGCTTAGAGCTATACTCGTGATGTATGATATAGCTGTCTAGGTTATTTAGAAGTTCATTTTTACCTAAATTCTTCTTGAAATACGCAGTTGAGTTGGTTAGGAATTTTTCTAACAATAACGGAATATTTGAGTATTTAGGTAAAAAAGTAATATTTGTTGTACGTGATAGTTTGTAAGCTTTTCTGTAAGTTTGTATATTTTGTAATTACAAGACGAGATTTTTAGAGGTGTTTAGCCATGCTGGGGAGAAATATTCGGTGACAGAACGTATATATGTTTTCTATGTCTTGAAAATGTCGTCTGTCGATGTACCTCCGTTATTTTCAGTTAAATTCCTATCTGACTAGCTCTTCGCCACGCTTTTTTTATGATACACTTAATATGTTCATACTAGGTTAATTTGGAATCATATATTAGTTCTAGAAATTTAGCTGATGTTGCTACCTGGAGAATGATTTCGTTTAAATATAGTTTAGATTTGGTCTTGCTTGTTTTAATTGACTTTGTAAAAAGTATAACTTAGGTTTTTAGATTAACTCAGCTCTCATGAAAGAATAGAATAATGAACTTGTGTTGCCATCTATTGAAAAATACTGAAAATATAACAGAAGTTAAGAAGTATTAAAACTACAATAAAATGAGAAATAGAATGAAAGTCACATTTAAGTTTCCAAGATTAACGTTTAAGATTAAACTTACAAATCTGGAAACCAACTTCGTAAGGATAATGACAACCATTCTATAGAAAACTGGCATTAGCTTTAAGATCAACCAAGATATATTTGAGAATTTAGTTTCACATAAAGAGATCAATGGAATTGTTAAAAATCAAACGATCATTTTGTTAAAAGAAATGTAAATATTGTTTCTTTGTTTTTAAATTGTTCAGTATGCATGAGAGGTTATTAAGTTTCGGATGGTGAATAATTATTTTGGATCATTTAACACTTGGCTGTTGAGGACGATTCTTCATTGAGTGTTGTTAATTTTTTATCTATCCAGCACTTTCAGAGTATTTATAGCTTTTTGTGTAATTTTTAGTTTTGGGGGTTGTGTATTTTTGTTATAATCATTTTCTTCTGTGTATCATTTCACAAAACTGAGAACACTACTATAAAGCAAGTATACCCCTCTGTCATAAGCGTATGATTTTTAAATACTTTTTGTTTTATTTTCAGCCTTTCAAATCTTAAAGTTTATTAAACTAATGTGGTGGATTAATAATACAGTGCTTCCACGCATAACTTAGTGTCGTTTGACCGCTATAGATTCAAGAAGTGACTGTACTATTAAAATATTAAATTTTAAAGTAATTTTGTTTGTTTGTCGTTAAGCACAAAGCTACACAATGAACTATCTGTGCTCTGCCCACCACAGGTATCGAAATCCGATTTATAGCGTTGTAAGTCCTCAGACATGCTGCTGTGCCACTGTGGAGCTTAAAGTAATTTACCTACACATTAAAAAATACCAATAATTTCAGCCATTTTTACCCGAAATACTCTGCGTTCACCAACATTGGTACTTGAAGCAAACCACTAGTAAGTAAAGTATACTGTAGTCTTTCTTTAATGTGACTTTTATTATTATATTTTTATTATAGAGATTATTTTACATTGTTAGCTTTGTACATGGATCTAGAACTAATCTTACTTTCTTCGGGGTATTGTGGCTCAGTGACTTCGTGCTTTAAGTTCCTAAGCGGAGGGTTGCGCGCGAGTTCGATGCTGCCAGACGTCCTGCTTGAGCAAGACACTTTAACCTAATTTTTCCACTGTACCAATCTCTATAATGGGTACGAGCTGTAAGCTGGGGTTTAACCTATAATAAACTGGCAACCCGTCCAGTGGAAATGGGTCACCATTCCCATCCGCTTGTGCCATTTAAAATCGGGGTTCGAAAGCACGGGCTTTATGTGCCTTGTAAAGACACGGCAAGGGTTTAACTTTTTTACATTTTTTTTAATCTCTTCAGCTGGCCAAACCTCGCCTGAAATAATGAGTTTATGGTCAAAAAGTCCTAACCAGCGAAGGTACTCATACTCAAATAACGAAATAACGCATTCTAGTATATATATATATATAATGGCAGAATAGTTAATTAGCTGTACTCATTACCGAAAGTATTTTTATTTTTGACCTTAGTAGTAGCTTGCTCTGAAGTTTGGTCATAGCTTATTTTTCATGGATATCTATCAACAAGGGATACTGGTGGCAAAGAAACTACTTCAAGGAATACCGATGGCAAAGAAACTACTTCAAGGAATACCGATGGAAAAGAAACTACTTCAAATGATACCAGTGGCAAATACACTACTTCAAGGGATAACGGTGACAAAGACACTACTTCAACATCGCCTCAAGGGTCTTCAATCGAATTAAAATTTGATGATTGTGCTGGTCAAGAAAGACAACTGAAGTCACTAAGATGCTATCTGAATCTATTGCAGACAGTACCAGTGTGACAGATTATTGTATTAGTAAATTGAAACAGTTCATGTCGAGCAGAGTAGAAATGTAGTCACATGGGGTTCATAAGCGGATATTATGTTCATTTACACTCTAGATCAGTGGTCGGCAACCTATGACCCGCGAGTCACTAAGTGACCCGCCAAAAGTTAGCTTCACCATTGCAACCCGTAAGGGCACAATCATTGTTCAGTTCAAGTTTCTCTGCTATGTGAGAAGAACAACGATATTAAAGGAAAGATGGGAAAGAGTCACGCTACGGAGAATTTTAAGATCAATTTCAGGGAAAAATATCAAACTGGT
>NW_013666725.1:132628-135791 GCF_000517525.1 Limulus polyphemus | reverse complement strand
CCACCGCCAACTCTTGGGCTACTCTTTTACCAACGAATAGTGGGATTGACCGTCACATTATAACGCCCCCACGGCTGAAAGGGCGAGCATGTTTGGTGGGATGCGGATTCTAACCCGCGACCCTCAGATTGTGAGTCGAGCGCCTTATCCATCTGGCCATGCCGGGCCCTTAAAGATCGTTAGGGAGTTAGCTTTAAAAAATAAAAATACCAGATAGTAGTCAGAAGTGATAGCTAAAAGGTAATTTCTGTGCAGCTAAAAGAGTCGGCAATACAAAAGAAAGGTTCTGTTCTATAATACAACTTTAGAAGCTCCTATCACAGAAACAGGAACAGTCAGAAAATTTCAAGATTTATAGTCTCTGCGACATTATCAAATCTTCTTCAAGAAAAGGAATCACGAACACCAATTTTAAAAGGAATTTATTTTAAACCATAAGTACCAAGATGAAATTAGATACAAAGGATACCCAGTCATCTATGAATGAGGTATGTGAGATGGAGAAGGCATAAAGTCATTGATAAGGCGCTCAGTAGGAGGATAAATTCATTGTAAAATCCGGGAATTTGTCAAATGAAATAATATACAGTGACAAATATCTAGTAAAGGATAGGTAAAACCAATATCAACTGCAGAGTTGTTTCTAGCCCATTTAACAAGGCAGTAAGCAAATAAATTTGCAGAAAAGTCAAAATGTTCAGGCATCAAACAAATCCAATCCTGCAGCTCAGATGAATAAATTACAAAAGTAGAAAGTGGCATAGCCAGGTCAAGGTTGGATAGGTGTTGGAATTGAGAGAAGATTGCTTGCAGAGCTCTAAAGGAATCTGAGAGGATGAAAATATATGATTAATAAAGTTTTTAGTAACAATAAACTCCAGATCTAAAAAGAGAATGATAATTTTTTACAGTAAAAATTCCAATGTGGTTTAAAGGGCAATAAGTTTTAGTAATACTAAGTAAAAAGATTACCCAAATAGTTCACCCAAAAGAAGGTTAAAAAGTCATTAGTATAACTATGAAAAGAATTTCCATAAATTGAAAGAAGCTCATAGCAACAAGAAAAATGTTATCTCATGAAAGCATGGTAAGAGAGAGTTCCACTCATACCTCACCAAGCAACGAGAAGATGAGAAGCCAATGAATAGCCTTAAACTCTAAGCTCTGATTATTATAAGGGAGGACAAATGCCAGTACTTTACTTGACATAATTCTTTCATGAATAGAGAAAATATTAAAAAATGAGGTATGTAGGTATGTCAGGATTTAAAAAAATGGAGGAGTAAACTATTTTCAAGAATCTATATCCTGAATCCAAACATTCCATAAATGTGTCTTTTTTTACCATAACCTATAAACAGAAAACAGAGGTACACTTCATAACGGCCAAGTAAATATGCAGGGTAGCAAATTTTTCTAGCGTCTAGTCTTCATAAAAAGAGAAGCAGTTGTACAAAAAAGAACAGAGTCACAATTATATTTTGAATGAGTCGGGAACAGCATGCAGGTTTAAACATTAGTAACAACTATTAATAAAACAGAAAATGTGAGAATGTTTACTAACTCAGCATTATATCATGATCCCCAGAAAAATGATGTTAAAACACTTCTTGAATATTTAGATAAGAGCAGCAAAGCAACTATGGTCTATGACTAACTCATGGTTATTGAAGACAAGATGCTTTCGTTTTGGTAACGTAAACTCAAATATCCAAACAGATTCCCATCAGTCAACTTTGGTTAAACTTCTTAGGAAGAAGGAACACAGAAAACCAAAGTTATACCTCTGTCTCATACATACCCTTTATGTCAGATACAGTTCTATCATAACTCTGTATCAGAAGATATTATGATAGAGCTTCTCAGTTCTGAAAATACTTCCAAATCAGGTATAATAATGTCCAAAAGATCTGGGATAAGCTTCAACACTTGAAAGCATTTATTTGCTTGTGTTAAAGAAGAGGGTAGAGTTACGTCCATTTTGGCATTAAAGGTGTTGTTGTGAAGAAATTTCTAGCCAGTGCAGTATTCATCCTCAATATCATTTTGTAAAGTTTCAGGGTAGTCCTTCAAACCACACAGTATAAAATGTTGCTTCTAGGTCAAAGACGATGTCAATAGCAGAATTTTCGTTGATAAGAGTCATAGAGACAAAGTCTTGTGGGTCACCATACCGTTTAAAGTACTTTGACCATGATAAAAACATACTTTCTAGTTGAAAGGTGACCAATAAACTTTTGTGACGATTGAAAGTTTTGGCAACAAATGCTAGTAAGAATATTGGATGCTAATTCGGGAGATTTGGAGTGTCATTGGCACATAGAGGAGTAGTGGACACGCAAGCACTACGATAATGGAGTCTTCCACAATTTTTAACACATGGTAAGATTAGCCGTTGAAGACCTTACTTGGAATCTTTTATATTAAATAACAACAGTCAAAGTCTACAGATATAATCCATATATCTACAGGAGTACGTACCACTTTCCATTTAAGTCATCTGATCTGGCAGCTCTTCACGAAGGAGGGACATCTAATATTAACCTACAGTATTCAGTAAATAACCAAAGACATTGAGCTCCAGTCATTTAGTCACTAAGTCTTGTCAACATTGTGAATTTATTGGCAACTTCATGGTCACTGACTTCTAATCCCAAATCTCCACTTGCCAACTTTTGAACCTCAATATAGTGTATGTGTGTTCTTGATCTATGGTAAATACAAGGATGAGTGCCTAGGCCTTATAGATTATTTTTTCTTCCTCTGATAATGTTTTATGTGACGTATTATGGTTATGGGTCATTGATTTGTAGTGTAGTTTCAACTGTAAGAGGGTTTTACTCAATACTCTCCTCTTTATGTCCTTTCGAAAGTCCATCAACCATGCATGTATGACAACTTCCAAGGGCCTATTTAATCAGTCCAAAGTCAAATAATTCTATGGTCATAAGATCAACAATCAGGGGACTGTAGAGGACAAGTTCCTTTGAACTTTTTTGGGTACCCTTTGTGTCCTTCTAAAAATTCAGCTACTCATATTGAAGTTTCTACATATCTTCAGCACACAGGATTTCATAAAAGTCCATGTTAAACCTTTAATTTGAGCCATGGTTGGATCTATGATTGTCAGATTTTAAAAATAATATATATATATATATATATT
>NW_013666725.1:129392-132603 GCF_000517525.1 Limulus polyphemus | reverse complement strand
ATGTTAGCGATAAATTCAATGATGAATAAACAGCACACACTTTACTTGTTTTCAAATAACTATGTATATATATATATATTCGAAAGTGGTCTTAGGTCTAGCAGGTCCTCATCTTCTAAGACAAAGTCACTGTCTTCTAGTTCTGCATCTATGATGGCTACACCTGCAACACCCATCTCTGTGTCAATAGCTGCACCCATCAGGTCTTCTTCTACTCCAAAAAATACTTCTTCAACAGATTGGCATGATAGATCATGGTCTTCCCGATCACATTCACCTTGTAGTCCATTCTTGAGTACTTCCTATACTTCAAAAGTTCCTTTCTATTGCAAAGTGAATTTGTTGTTGTCTATGGGCAGCAGAACTAGGACCTTTTGTCCATCTTTAGAATATTGATCCTTGGCCTTCCTGTCATAAAAGTGCTTCTGACAACCTTGAGCTGCATACAAACTCTGTCGAGCGAGTTGACAGGTTTCCTCCAATCGGTTTCTGAGGTCTAACAAGTACTGATATGTATTCCTTCTTCTGATTCTTCTTCTCCCGTCCATAGATCTTTCAATATTTGCATCAGACCTCGTACTGTTCTTCCATACAGTAACTTGAAGGGTGCAAATCCTCTACTTGCTTGTGGAACTTCTCGATAAGCGAATAATACTGTCTGTAAGTACCTGTCCCAGTCATGTGGTCTCTCTTTGCACATCTTCATTAGCATACTCTTTAAAACTTCATTGACTCTCTCACAAAGTCCATTACATTTAGGATTGTATGGGGTGGTAAAGACTTGCCAAGTGCTCATAAGTCTGCACACTTCCTGCATTAGTTCTGAAGTAAACTGGGCCCTCTATCACTCAGGATTTCTCCCGGAAAGCCTATGCTGCAAAATATCTCCAGGGGGCTTCTTCTACTCTCACTGTCTCTACCTTTGGAAATGCCATTGCTTCTGGATAACATGTTGCATAGTCGACTACTGTTAGCACATATTGGTTGCCCTTGTCAGACATAGGCGCTAGTGGTCCAATCAAGTCCAAAGCTACTCTGTTGAACGACTCTTCTGTGAGAGGCATCTCCCCAATGGCACTTTGGCTATCTTCCTTCTAGGTATTGTCCTTTGGCAGATGTCACATGACCTGAAGAATCTGCTCACATCTCCAATTACTACCGGGCAATGGAAATTACTGATGGTTCTATCTGCCATTTTCTTTGTTCCTAGGTGTCCTGCCACAATTGATTCATGAAACAACTTCATCACTTGAGTCAGGTATTCTGTTGGTACTATGATCTGTTTAACTTTCCTAGCATAACTGCTTTGATAGATTCGGTATAGAACTCCCTTCTGGTCCTCTATTCTATGAGTATCTTTCCCCTTTGTTTTGTGCTCGATTTTCTTCTGGGCATTGTCCCAAAGTTTCTGCTGTGAAGGGTCTTTCTTCTGTGCTTCCTTCAGTTCCTGCAAACCTAAATTCGGGATATCACCTTTTGACACTTGCATGGGTTTGAAGTCATGTTTACTTTTCTTTTCTTGAGCTCTGTTAGTCATGGCAGATATTTCATTAATTTTCTTTCTGTCTAGTTCCTCAAAGTTTCTACTACCGGGTATGTTTCCTATCAGAAAGTCGTGTATTGGTTCCTTGATACACAAGGCCTCAAGGTCTCCTACATAATATGGAGTATTCACCTTTATTTTTGCTATGGGAAATTTTCTCACTGTCCCATCAATTAACACATACAAGCATACCTTGCCTGCCATCTGATCATTGGATACTAAACTGGTTCTCACTGCTGCACTACTGCACCCAGTGTCTCGTAAAACCTTTACTTTCTTGTCCCCAACATAGCCTTCACATATTGGCATATTATGATTTTTTGGCATCTCTTGATATTTGTCACAATCTCCCATCACTATTGACGCTGTTGATCCATTTACTAATTTGAGCCAACCATTAGTCGTGCACTGATCAATCATGTTTACTTGTATTGAATTTGTCAAGTAGTCTTGATTCTCTTTCTTTTGGCAGCAGCATCCATAATGCCAGTCACTCTTTTCTTGTTACTTACTGATTTGTAAATGGCTCCAGTTGCTTTATGTTGAGGTTTCTGCTGTTGTTTGCTGATAATGGAGTTGCACTCTTTTGCAATGTGCCCCCCTTTTATAACAAACATAACATCTCTTTTCCCTTCTGTCTATTAACCTTCTGTCACCTTTGATAAACTCCTGCTTCTGATCAGCCATTACTGGTTTCAAATTTATCTGGACATTCTTGTACTTGCCAGTTATACTACCTCCATAGGCTTTCATATACTGTTCTGCCAGCTTTATCATCTTGTCTACATCTTTTGATGCTCTCTCCTTTAAAAACAGTGACATATCAGTTGAACACGTGGTCATGAACTGTTCAGGTACTAATAGGTCTGCCCGTTCCTCAAAACTATTTTCACACATGGCCATGTCAGTCCATCTGGTGAAATATCGCCGCAGACGTACCACAAACTGAAATACAGTTTCTGCAGTGTCGGGTTTGACTCCTCTGAACTTCTGACGAAAACCTTCTTCAGTTAGTTTATATCGTTTCAGTAAAGCTAATTTTAATTTTTCATACTCCATGACATCTTCTGAACGTCATGCCTGCATATACTTGTTGGCCTTTTCCTGCGAGAAGTGGCCTGAGACAGACTGCCCAGTCACCTTTGTCCCAGTTCTGACTTTGGGCGAATCTTTCATATCTCTCCAGGAAAGCATCCATGGCATCTTTATGTTCATCAAATTTGTGCAGCTTAGGTTGGCTAGCCCTGGCTCCATTCTCATTCTTGGGTTCTTTTTCCTTCGGTTGGGTGAGTTTTGGTATCTCATTTTGTGCTCTTATTCTCTCTATTTCTAGTTTCTCCTTTCTCTCATTTTCTTCTTTCTCAATTTGTCTCTTCTGTTGCCGTTCTTCTCTTTCCAGTTCTTGTTTAACAAACTCTCATAGTACACTGTCTTTTAACAAAAGTTGAAATAATCTTTCTACCCATTTATCAAAATCTGTTGACATGGTATATAGCGTAATTTTATTCTCTATAATATTTTCGTTACTACTACAGTTGTGCGTATATAGATAGACCTACTTATTTCCGCTGTCGTTCACGTTTTCTTTTATCGCCGTTAACCACTGTATAATCCTGGCTGTGGCTCGCCTATTGTCAGATTTTTAAATAATATATATATATATATATT
>NW_013666725.1:126873-129270 GCF_000517525.1 Limulus polyphemus | reverse complement strand
TGTACTTATTAGCGTAATAACTTTAACGATAGAAATAAACAGCACACTACTTTACTTGTTTTCTAAATAATATATATATATATATATTCGGAACAGTTAAACGTATGTAAAACAAACTCTTCACACTATAGAGATTACAGGCATACCATAAACGCTATTGATATAGTTCTCTTCTTCTTCTTGTCAAAAGTCCACTTAGGCCTATTCAATTACTTTAGAATTTCAGTTGACAAGTCGAATTATCTGCTCTATATTACTATCGTACTAGTATTCTGTGTGTGATTCACTTACAGTTACCATAATTCGTTTGGTCTTCTTTTTTCTGAAGATCCTCTGTTCATTTTGTCAAAGTGTACCCAGGCTGATTCAATTACTTTAGATCCACTTTGACGGAACAAAATTATTATTCTTATTTTTTTTTATACTGTTAGTTTCACTCTAACATATTAAACGTTAGGCCTATCACCTTTCGGTACTTAACTTCACACAACTATATTCTCGTTTGCTATTATCTGTCTATTGTTGTCTGTCTACTGTTTTCCGCTCGTCTCACGATATTTATATCTTTATTGCATAGCCGTCTGGCCACTTTCTATATTCTCGACACCAATTAGTTATCTACAAAACCTTCTATAATCGTCTGCGTTTAACTCTTATTATAACATGACAATGATTATGGTGATGTAATAGCTGTATCAGTGAATGATATATCATTAATTCCTATGAAGTAATTGGAATGTGACTTTGACATGTGGCTGGATGATTTGTCTTGATGGGGCCACATCTTATTGGCACCAGTCAATTCAAAGAATGTATTCCCTATGGTATAACAATCTCAGATGTTAGCTTGACAGAGGAGAAGGTTCAGATTGTTTTTAGTTTCTAGGTATTTAATGTGTTTCACTTATCTTGGAAACACTTTCGTGACATGCTCAGTGCTAGACGAAAATAAATCGTCCGGAGTTTGTTGTAGCCATTAAGTAAACACATGTTCAATGTGATTGCAGTTTCCATCTGTCATATTCCAGGCACTTGTACAGCTTTAAACAGTTGAGTTTGCTGTTCATATGCGTGATGTGGAAGAAGCTTAATTATGAACACGTTCTTTGTTTTAATTTCATAGATATCTCTTTCCTTGAAATGCTAACGTCTCGTGCTTTGCATACTTTTATAATCACAAAATAGAAGAACGCTATGTGGAAAAGGTTTAGTAATGCCGTAATAACGTATGCTATTTATTAAACGTGAAGAAACACAACGTTACTGATAAGAGAACCTATAACGATATCAGATCAATGGGTTCTCGTGTACGTTCTCTGTTTGGGCTACCAAAAATTCACAAATCTAGTTGTCATATTTGACCTATCGCCCTCCAGTGGCTCAGCGGCAAGTCTGAAGGTTTATAACGCTAAAATTCTGGTTTCGATACTTGTTGTGGTCACATCACATTTAGCTCATTTTGTAGCTTTGCACTTAACAAAAAACAAGCAAACAGTTCGACCTATTATTCCTAACATAAACCGGCTAAGTTCTTAAGTTCTCTCTAACTAACTTTCCTTGTATCAGCTACACCATAAAAGATAGTTTGAATTTTCCCGAGAAAATATTAGGCTAGATGAGGATGTTTCTCTAGCGAGCCTGGGTATTGTGGCTGTTTTTGCAAACATTTAAAATGATTGACGTAATTTGTTACTAATAACGTCCCCCGGTGAGATAGTGGTAAGTTTACGAACTTACAACGCTAAAATCCGGGGTTCGATTCCTCGCGGTGGACATGGCTGATAGTCCAATATGGCTTTGCTCTAAAACAAACAAACATTACTAAATAAACATTCTTTCCATTTAATGGTGTCTTTTTTTAAGCAAACAGACGCGTCAGTATAGGTTCGAGCCTAACTCTGATCATGGCTAATCTGTTTTTGTGCGTTCACGATCAAAATTAGCTAAATTACTGTACTCCAGAATTTACGCCACTTGTTCACAAACGTTACATAAATAACATTTTTGTGGTTTTCAAACAAGAAAAACAGCAGGTAGTGTTTGTCGACTATATGAACGATGAGCTTGAGAACCTAATCTTTACTTGTAAGCACCTACAAAACTCTGTGTGTGTTACTTTTTCTGGACACCTTGGTGTATACCAAGAAAAGAAAGTTTGATATTGTAGTTTATCACAGAGCTGTCTACCATAGGCTACAGTCACACTCTGAGAGCTTTGTAGTACATCATTTCAAGAAAATCTGTAAAAAAAAGTCTTGTAGGTCGTGCTCATATGATTACCAACACGTCTTAGTTTTTTTTCCAATAAATTATAATCAGTGTTGAATATGAATTGTTTCCAGGAAGATTTGTTGTACTCATTATAGAGAGAATGTTGAAACACTTATCTAGTCCTAC
>NW_013666725.1:118945-126863 GCF_000517525.1 Limulus polyphemus | reverse complement strand
TGGACACCTTGGTGTATACCAAGAAAAGAAAGTTTGATATTGTAGTTTATCACAGAGGTGTCTACCATAGGCTACAGTCACACTCTGAGAGCTTTGTAGTACATCATTTCAAGAAAATCTGTAAAAAAAAGTCTTGTAGGTCGTGCTCATATGATTAACAACACGTCTTGAACTCATTATAGAGAGAACGTTGAAACACTTATCTAGTCCTACAGTTATGAATTTCGATGTCTTTAAATTACAAGTATTTATAGCTCTCCCGTATACTGGTGTTAACTCTATTCACATCAATAAGCAATAGAATACACTCATAAGAAGAGTTTTTTCACAAATCAAGTTACAATGTGTATTCAGGTCCTTCGCAAGACTTCGAAAATCTTTTCCCAGTTAAATATATGATTAGTCCTCAACATAGAAGTTTATGATCTTCGTACTTAAAATGTACAAGAATTTATCTATTTCTCAACCCGCGTTCAAGATCTGTGATGTTGCAGCATCTAAACACATGTTCAAGAAAATGCAGAGAACAAGATGCTATAAAAAATTAAAGAGACTCTACTTAGTCGAAAAAAAATTGGCCCGTTCTGAACAACAAATAAACTATTGCCGAGCTTTTATTAGTCACGTAAGGTGTTTTCTATTTATTTTTCAAGCATTTCATGTTGTTTTTGTTTTGATTAAATGAAATGTGGGGGTTCTTAATAAAGTAGGAAATCAGTGTAATTTTAAGTAGTTTATAAGTACTCGTTTTACCATGTTAAAATCGTATTATTCACTTTTATTAATTACTTTTAATTAACAATTGTTTGATGCTATAAGAGATGTAAGAGCGTTTCTATATTGGGTCATTTTTATTGTATGAAAATCCAGATACTTTAATTATTTGGGTGTTATAATCTTTAGTATATCTGTGGTTATAATACAGAATAGTAACATTAAAGTAATGTTTAAACAGGTTTTTTTTGTTTTGTTTTTTTGTAGGGCAACGTCGTTTGGATTATTTGGTAAAAAAAGGGAATACAAACTGCATTCCACTTAATGATAATGAGTGTTTTAAATCTTGAACTTCAAGTTCCACATGTTAGCTTTACAAATGTTAATTGATAGGCCTCAGTTCACAGTAGACGAACTCGCTGAATCAATAACCAATAAACCATGATAAGAGAGTCACTAATCAGCCAACATTATTTTCTACTCTTTCTAACTCTCGTTTTATATCATTCATATTGTTATATTGTTTCTTATAATTTCAAGAAAATTCCTGGAGTTGAGCTACTCATTCATATTGTGCCGTTTAAAACTCCGTCTATACAACGTTAATACAAACGTCTGTATTTAAAAAAAAATAAAAAATATTTCTCTCTGAATTGTTAAGGCCAATGGCCAGTCTTATTACTTGAAGATAACCACGATACATCGAACTTAAACTTCCCTAACTAACAATAAAGTATCTTTTACAATTAGCTTTAATATACATAAATACAGACATTATACTCTCTATATTATTAATTAAGTATGTAGCACAAAAATACAACAAAATATAATTAACAAAATAAAAACTCTCGTTACTCATTTATTTTCTGTAAACTATCAAATCCTTTTTTCGTGTTTTTTTACTTCACTTATGTTAAAAAATTGGTTGACATCTTGTCTTTTATTAACACTTACTGTCTTGTCACTGTGGGAGTTCCTTTCAGATAGATGGTAGAGGGAATTCACTGGTGGTTCCATCCCTGGTGATTCTCTGGAAGTGATCTCGACAGAGAGTTCTAGTTCTCAGTAGTTGACTTATTTCTGGCAAAGTATTCTCTTAATAACAACTTGGCTGTTCTCTTGCAGCATGTTTCTAGAGGTGATTACGAGATTGGATAACCTTTCGCTTTAATCGCTTGGACCACCTACATTTTTTGGATCATACTTTGTTGCAGTTAAGATTGATTATCTCTGAAATTTCAAGAGTACTTTGTACATTATAAAATAGAATTTTAAGCACAAATAGTTTATTTGATAAAACCATAAATTACATGTGCATTGATAAGACGAATACATATTAATTGTATAAAATGCCCGACTAGTTTCAACACATCAAGGTAACACTAACACAATCACGACTTCTGAAATAACATATTTGTACTACAAATATCATTATGTCATTGATGCATTACAAAAGAATTCTTTCCATATTGTATTAAGTCCTATCATCATTTCATTGTTTATAAACCTATTTCAATTTTTGTATATTTCGATTGATTCTCTAATTTTACATTGATAATAATATTTTGGTTCAGCAATAATTTTAGTTTCTCCGAAGTTAACTTCATGTTTAGTCTCAAAAGAATGCGCAGTAATGGCTGATTTCTCTATTTCTTGACAATGACAGTAACCTTTGTCTTCTTTTCATCTTGCTGCAAGGGACCCGCTTAGTTTGCATACTATAGTCCACTTAACCACTTTACACGAACATTGAACTGATTAGATATCTTGTTTTTGGAAATTTACTACTTGGTCTTTCTCTTTGTTCAACTTACTTTAAGTGTTTCAAATGCACTTTACATTGGTGTGGTTTCATTGTTCTTCAACAATAAATCTATTTTGTTTAAGATCTCTGAGTAGTAAGGTAACATTTATTTTTATCTAATAAACGAGATAAAGAACGTAGTATTTGAATATATAATAAGCTTATAATTATTGTTTTAAGTGTAAAATACATGGATATTACATCCGAGATTATTGGAATCAACTCTCGATAATAAACCAAAGAGATAATATTCCGAGGATATAATTATTCCATCTTCTCCAATTGAAATAAGGTGTGTATTTTAATCAATTGAATTCTTCTAGAATTTTATCAGAGAGGATTAATGTTTCCACATTATTTGATGACAATCTCATTATTCCTGGATGGTGCTTTTAGTCGTTTATGTGTGACTTTAATTTATTCAAGTTCCATCGTCAACTGGACAGCTTCCTTTAAGGACGTGCATCTTCATTGCTATAACTTAATCCGCATATCCTCGCCCACTATACAAACTATATACTAATTGCTTTCCAAGAAATCCGTCATATCATGTGAAGCATCTGGATAAAGTAATTGGGCAAGCCTATCAACATCTTCAGCAAATGGAGCTAAAATCTCGTGATTTCTCATTATTCTGCTTTTTAAACTTTGGTTTAGAAACTTCCTTCCAAATCTTTTTGATAAGGTTACCACTCCTAATGATGTGACTTATTATAATTCTCTCTTTGAAAATTCCTTAATGTTATCAAAACTGATCCACTTAAATGTGTAGCAAAAAGAATAGTTTATGTTCCACTACTACATCCATTTACTATGGAAACTATGTCAAACTGTGACTGATATACCTGCCATGGTACCTTTCTCGATTTCTCGGTTAAGCAGCATTGTTGAACTGGACCACTAAGTTCTACAACTTGATGAAGTAGTGGGGTAGCGGAGAAGCCCATGGAGATCTGGCAGTTGCAGATGGCATAAAAGCAGTAGTAAGCAGAGTAAACTAGATGGATTCTCCTATTCCGCATGGCATAGTTACAGATGGAATTATTGAGTAGATACAGAGATTGGTTTGGCCGACTTGAACTTTGTATTTTCCAGTTCAACTTATAAATGTTTTATCCTGTAATTAATATTCCTTTGTACATCATTAGCGTCAGAAAACAAGCCCAATTACCCAAGCACTTTGGTTTGTTTGTTGTTTAGTGCAAAACTACACAAAGCTCTGCCCACCGTAAATACTGAAACCCAATTTTAGCATTATAAGCACTCAGACTTGCTTCTGAACCACTAGGAGGTGAGCAGTTTTGGAAAGTTTGCTTTTTTTTATCAGGGGTTAATGACAAATGACCATTGTATAAATTATACATACATACACAGTGCTATTACACAAGTTAGGTCATATTCTTAGAAGCATGTGCTGTCTTACTTATGGAACAATAACCACATAACTGATCAAAATAGTTACAATGTTTATTTCTAAAGAGGTTATAATTTCATTGTTTAGGCCACTGGTTAGAAATTATTGGAGTATTGTGTTCAGTCTTGGGCTCCTTACTTTAGGAAGGGCATTAAATTTTTGGAAAGGGTTCAGAGGAGGGTTACTATAATGGTGCCTAGGATGGAGGGGTTGTCGTCTGAGGAGAGGTAAAAATCTCTCAAATTGTTATCTTTTGAAAAAAGAAACGTCAGACGGGATCTGGTTGAAGTATTTAAGATTGTAAAGGGAATTGATAGTGGTAATGCATCATATTTTTTCATACTTAACAGTGAGAATAGTAGGACTAGGGGACACAAATATAAATTTTGGCAAGGTAGGAGTAATCTTCAGCTAAGACAGTTTTATTTTCTAACAGTGAAGTTGGTCTTTGGAATAAGTTGCCTTTGTATGTTGTGGAGGCAGTAATTTTTACGTGAATTTAAGGGAAAGCTTGGTAAGTATATGAATGGTAAGGGCTGGCTTTAAGATTTTATCAAAATTCATTTATTAATAGTTTTAGTTTAGTTTAGAGGATGGGACAGCCAAGATGAACCAATAAGTTCCATATTTTGCCAAAACATTTCCTCATGAGGGAAAATCCACTTTCCAAAAGTGCTCAAGTTATTGAGTTTCTTCTCTAATGCTAATATTTTGTGTTTATCAGTATATTTTTGAATATCACAAGCTTTGTACTTCATTGATGTGCTTCTATACTTTTCAGTTTTGTTGTTATAATCCTCCTATACATAAATGATTTCATCTTTGTACTCCATCTTTTGCTTTGTTGGTATTATTTTGTACTTCCTTTTTCACTTCATTAATCTTATTCTTATAAACCTAATATACATTTTCTCTGGCTCTCTTGATCGTACCTTTGACAACTTAATTTTGACTGCAATTTTCTCTAAATCTTATGTCTCATTCTTGTATCTTCCCTCTTTAATTATGTGGTATAGGATGGTGCCATATGTTTTTACTCCTTTAGGTAATAAGTAAATTTTTTGAACTCTCTGTTTTTCTTTCTAGTCAGCTTGGACAAAGAAAGTTGCTCAAGTAAAGACACCGGGAAGCCCAGAATATTAAATAATTCCCCAACAGAAAAGACAGTCTTCTACTCTTGGACATCAATATCTAAATTTCATTCAATAATATGCAGTTAACTGTCAATTAATGAATCCAGGCCCAGATAGAACTAGAACCAGAAAAGTTAGATAATCGAACATGAATGAGTGGTCACACATGTGAAATAGAGTGTGTACAACATGGCTCTGTTATTGTTTTCAAGATTTTATATATGTTGGCTAGGATTCTGTTACAGTAGATGTATGTGACTTGTTGGCGATAAATTCGAACAATAAACAGATAGCACACAATCCACTTGTTTTAAAATAATATATATCCAAAACAAGTAAAACTTATGTACAAAAATTATTTAAAATATAGGATATCACAGTTGTTTCTAAAACTCTAAATATCTTTTTTTTTCTCTCAAACTTCCATACAGGTTGGTTAAATTACTTTAGAACTGAATTGATAAGACGAATTATGTTATCTCTTCTCTGTTTCTTTCTATACAATCTGCGATAAATTCACTTACATTACCCCATGGTTTACCAAAGTTGTATCCAGAACTTTAAATAATTGTTTCCTTTTCGTCAAAGTCCACACAGATGAAATCAATTACTTTATAACACCTTTTGATAAGACGAATTATTTTCCTTATCTCTGTTAAAGTGTGAACCTCACTATAAAATACCGCTCGTTACGGTTAAACTAACAATCACGCAGTCTAAATCACTTTCGCTGACTTAACTTTTTCTTACTTTACTTCCTTAACTTGCTGTATCTGCACATATTTATAACCAGCGACAGAAAAATTTAGAACTATCTCTCTCTCTAGTAGCAACAATACTACACATAACCATAAAAACTTGGAAGTTTCGAGTCAACAATATTACTAAAGCCTAGTACAATCAAACTGCATACAGAACGTACGACTCCCAAAGAGTTACGTAACAAACTTGTCATATCTATTACTTTTGAAATAATTAACTTTTAACACCCTTGTTACGAAAACTAAATAATCATTAAATAAACTATATAATAACTATTAAGCTAAACAGTCTTGTATATCCAACAATTATTGTGTTTTGTAGTTTAAATTCAGGTTTCTCAACCCTGCAAGAGAGATTTATTTGCTAAGATTTTGTTTACCTCTTAGTAGCTTTGTGTCTTTGTTAAACTATATTTTTTTTCATTTCATGTTTGGTTTTATTTTTAGTCTGTAACTTTAGTTTAATTTACAGAGGGGTTCACAATGTGTGAGAGAGAGAGATAGAGAGCCCACTAAGATTTCTCTTCACTTCTCTCCCTCTCGCCAGTCCGACATGCCCAAAATAAATACTCGCCATTGTGCTATTGTGGGTTAGTAAAAATTGTTATGTAAATTCTGTATCTTGACTATATCTTCACAACAAAATCTGGCATGTCCTACTGGCTTGCATACTCAACTTCTGATCAGCTGGTTATAGGATCACATTCTGTCACCAAACATGCTCGCCCTTTCAACTGTGGGGTTTTATAATGTGTCAGTCAATCCCACTATTTATTGGTAAAGAATAGCTTAAGCATTGGTAGTAAATAATGCTTACTAGCTGCTTTTCCTCTAGTCTATTACTTTAAAAGTAGGAAAGACTAGCATAGATAGCTCTCGAGTAGCTTTGTGCAAAATTCAAAAAACAAACAAAAAACCTCCTGACAAACTCAGGCAGAGTTAAGAAAGAAACACATACACATATTCAGTGATGTGGTGTCCATTAGATATCCTATTAATGGACCCTAACTGAATGAAGTAATACCACAGTTTCTGTCTCCTTCTTATGATGCCCCCCAGCGGTATGTCTGCGTACTTACAATGCTAGAAACCGGGTTTCAATACCCATAGTGAGCAAAGCACAGATAGCTATTTGTGCAGCTTTGTGCTTAACTTTAAACAAACAAAGCTTTCTGACCATCTTTAACTTTTCTGTCTCTATCTTATAATTTTCAAAATCTTCCTTCTTGGTCTTTTTCTAATTTTTTTTCTTGCTCATCTTTTACTGTTTCATCATTTATGGTAAAATTTCGATTTCACTTCAAACTCATCTTGTCATCCTGAAGTTTAATTTATTTTATTTTATTTTCACTCAAGTAATCCTATTTATGCCTATGGTGTTGTAAACTTGTAATGGTTTTTACTGTTGAGCTGGTTTCTTCGAACTATTCAGTAAAAACTAAAAGGATATTGTAAAGTCCAGTCCACTTAATGCTAACAAAAGCATTTCATTTCTTGAACTTCGAATTCTAGAAGTTAAATTTACTAATGTTCATTGATAGGTTTAAAATCACTAAAAAAAATGATAAAAATGTATTTTACTTGCTAATTTTCTCGTATCTCTGCTACTTTCTTTAATCACAAATTCAAAATTTAGCCTTGAATTATCTAACTGGTTACATGAACGCTGACAGTGGAGGTCTGGATCACCACAAACAATTTGACAAAAGGCGCGCCAAACCCTCAATTTTTCAAAATTATTGGCAATTTATACCATGTAACCAATGTTATTATATTTTGAACTACTCACAAATCAACATATTATCGTCTAATGCCTGGGTCTATCCTAAAGTACTGTACTGCCTCACCCCCAGTAGTTGAGGGCATAATATAAATATTGTTACCTATCTGCTTGTATGTTAATTTCCCGTAGAAATTCTTTCCGAGAAACTTCAGCGATACAAGTCCTTTCTTAATTAAAACTAGTTTATTCTTTCTCGATACAACTTTGCAATACACGGAATTTCCACAGTCAATACTGTTACGTCTCCGTTTGTTAATTAACTTTCCGTAACTTCGTTCCGACGAAACTTTAGCGACACAAGTCTTTACT
>NW_013666725.1:109789-118537 GCF_000517525.1 Limulus polyphemus | reverse complement strand
GCTTGACTCAATTGTCTGTCTCTATATCTATCTGCAGTTATTTCTCCGCTTTATTTGCCAGGCTTATATACTAAAAAAAGAGGGCACCTGGAACAGACTAGAGTTGCCAGGAAAATTCAAGATTCTTCCAGAATCTCATGACGTGTTACCAGCGTCACGTGACTTCCGCTGTCATAACAATATTATACAAAACATTTTGGATGACATTTAGTACCTCGAACATCAAAATCGTTTCTACGTTTATGACAATCTTAACAATAAATCAGCCACAATAACAGGCTAGTTAATCATTCAGTATTATCTTCTACTCTCGCGCGTTTACATTGTTTAAATCGCTTCTTAAGCCCCCAGTGGCTCAGCGGTATGTCCGACGACTTATACGCTAAAAACCGGGTTTCGATACCCGTGGTGGGAACAGCACAGACAGCCCATTGTGTAGTTTTGTACTTGACTACAAACAAACATCGTTTCTTAAATTTACAAGAAAATTCTAGACGTTGAGCTACGCAATCATCTCATGACGTCAAAACTTCTACTAGCTGGAATTAATTCAAACATCTAAATTACGCAATATCATAGGCTACCAGCAGTCAACAATAAGGATATTGAACGGGCGTACCCGGTGCTTGGAAGATGGCGATAACGTTTGAATGTGTATTATGTGTTCTCTATGTGTTGTTAGTTTTATGTTATGATAAAGCTAACGCAAATGCACCAACAGATATTAGATTAGATGAAAAGGCAAGAGGCATTCATCGCATTGATTCTCAAAACATTCTTGCTTACGTTTGTCTGTTAATATTAACAGTTTGCACGATATGGTTGTTCAAGCGTAGACGTGCTCGCTTTCTTCATGAAACTGGGCTTGCCATAATCTATGGTGAGATACAAGCTCATTGTACTTGTATGGTTAAAAATAATAGCACCTGAAATACTGCTAAGTTTCGCTTCACCCCGAATATCTCCTTGATTAAGTTATTCAGTTTATGTTTTGTTTTATAATGCTTGCCAGTTGAATTAAAGAAAATTAGTGTCTCCCCACCATAGTTTTTCTGTTGCATTGTTACTGTTTGTAGTAATAACGATTAACAGAAAAATACTAGTGTTAGTATTAATATTAGTAGTAATGTTTGTAATAATACTTATTGGTTATACCAGAAAATTAAGCTGTAATGAAATGATTATAGATGATCTATCTGGCTAGTGGATTGCCAAAGTATTTCACAAATCACTATATATAAGTATAGATAATGGGTTAATGGTAAAGATATAAAGCACTTGAGCCAGATAATATTTATCCTGGATGAAAGTGAGGTGCCAGAAGATTAGATGTTAGCCAATTTCAAACTGGTATTTGTAAAGGTGAAGTCATTTCATGTTCTCCCTGCATATCTACTCTTGTGAAAAACACAAATTTTTTTAAACCAAACCGTTATTTTATTTATCAGGAAATCATCTTTTTTTTTCTTAAGCTCGTGTAAAGTACTACCTCTGCTGATAGCGACTCATTCCTTAAGAGGGACAAAAGTCTAAATCAACATAATATATATTTATATATATATGTACTAAATGAATAAAGAAATAAATGTTTTTCATTTTCCAGGAAGGTAGGAAGTGCCCCCCTTGCCCCAGCTCAGGGCCCTAATCTCATTGTACATTGCCATAATCTAACTAATCATGTGACCTATAACAATTTCCAATGGAAAACTTTCTACTTTTTAAACCCCTAATTGTAACCAATAAAAATCATACTCTTGTCTATCATTTTTTACGTTTCAGTCTCAACAAGTTGTAGATCATTTGATATGAATAAAGCTATGCCCCCATCTTTTAAGAGGTTATATTAAATAACTTATAACCTGGACATTCAGGGTAATTCCTATTATCAGTGCTCTCCAAACCTAACCAAGTTTCAGTAATTCCCATTACATCAGTCTTAAACCCTGAACACCTATTTTGTTCCTAATACTCCATATAGTAGTAACTAAGCATGAATCTATTATGCTTTTCTTTAAATCTGATAGACTGTAAAACAATTATTTAATTTTTTATACCATCAGTTTCCTCTTTTCCTTGTTTACTTTCAGTTTCTCAAACTTTCATTACTAAGCAAATGTAATGAACTTGTTTGAGTGTTGGGTTCTGTATTTATCAGGATGGGTGTTATTTTGGGGCTTGAGCTTTGGTAGAACATTGATTTTGAAACATTAGCATGAACAAAGGTTGAGGTAGAGCCAATTTCTTAATATTGTGAATCATTATATTGGTTCCTTACTAATGATCTTTCCATTTGAAATGGATGGTTAGTAAAATTTACTAATCAATTAAGCATCAGACTCATTAGTTGATTACATTCAACTAATCAGTTATATTCACATGAGACTGGATAGTTGGAGTAATTGGAAACAAGTTTTGATGAGTCATGATACTAATTGATTAAGTTGAACAACCTTGAATTAATCAAAAATAATGAAGCATAGAATAATTGAAAACTGTAATAATGTGAACACTAATTTTGATTATTTTTGTACATAAATTTCATCATAATTTTGATTTTTAGAGTATTTTACATGGCACTATTTGTGTACAATTATTTTTGTCCTATAACTTAACATTTTCAACTTTTTGGATATGTCATTATGGATACTCATATCAGATTTCAGCTTTACATTCTTCCTTTGACTTTAAAGTTTTAACAGAAGTAAATTGCTTTCTTTTCTAGAAGTAATGCTTTTAATCTAACAGTATGGGACTGGATTTCTTGAATTGTAGTGTGTATGTATCAGTTTTAATACTTAATCTCTTTTTGTTATTTCTCAGACTTTATATTTTCTAACACTAAGTATTTTCAGTGATATTTGAATGTAAATCACTACTCCACTGTTAATATGTTGGTCATACTTTAGCAAGTGCAGTTAACACTGAGCTAGTCCACTTCACTTGTGAGTCCAGAAAATGATATCCTTGAGTTCTGTTTGCTTGTGTTCAGTTTTTTCTTTTTATATTAAATCTGTTTTCATCTTGTATTATGTTACAACAAATTACTTTTTTATAGTGTTGTTCCAAGGTTCTTTTATCAAAATTAAGGTAACACAGTGGAAAGTTTAAGAAAAACCCTTGAGATATACTGTTTTTCATACAAAAAAATATAATTAAAGATGAACAATTGTACATAGTGATGGAACAAGATTGTGTTAACACTGTTTTGTTAGTTAATTCTACATTAAGTAATCTTTGTAGATGTGGCATATTAGATATATGCAAATTGGCTGTGGTCAACTTAGAATGTTGTGTGAGCTCATTACCAGTGCATTGATATTAACATCTTAAAAAGTAGTTCAGATGTTGTCTTGGGTTATATTAATACAGTAATTTTGTGTGTATTTTGTTACTCATTAGTAATGTAAATCACACTGCAAATGCCATTATCCTTTATTTACTTTCTTCTATGCATAGATTTACAGTAATGAGCCATGTGCAAAACAAAGAAATGTAAAAAGTCTTGCACCTGGCTGCAAACATTGTGGCTGGCCCCTCAATTACTTGTCTTAGAAGTGAGGCTTGTTGATGTGATGTACTCTTTTTTTTTTTTAGCCACATTTTGGATTTAGTAGAACTCCATACTAGTGGCCCTTTGATTGGCCAAAAGTGAAATAAATGTAGTTATGTTTATTACTTAGAACATACGTTGAGTAAAATATTGGCCTGCTATTGGAAATTGCATTTGACTGGTCAAAAGAAAAGATGCCAAGTTTTCAATGCATTGTTTTCAGAGGACACATTTAAAAAATGCGGTATTCCTGTGATACCATGCTTTTGGCAGAACACTACTGTTTTTAACATCTAAAATCATAACATACAAGTATGGGTAATCATTTGCTTTAATTTATTAAATTTATATTTGCCATTTAATTTGGACTATAAAATTTTCATAAATTTTTCACCTCAACGTGTTTGAATAATTCTAATTTCTCATTGTCTAATAAGCACGTGGTTATTTAAACCTTCAACTTTGGTTGACATCATATGAAGTTAGCATTTTGAAGGCAACATTTTGAATGGTCCCCTGCAAAAATTTGCAAATTTTTGCCCGTGGGGTGGTTGGTAGTTTTACACAAACTGCAAACAAAGGGTTAATATCAGTTCAGAACTGAAGCATTTCCTGTGGTTTATAGATACATTGTCCCAAGTGATGCAGCAATAAAGTTACCAAGTCTGACCTTGTAAGAAGACTCTTGTAAAGATTTTTCATTTTATATTCTTTTATCTAACAGATTGAGTTTTGGTCAAGAGTCTTTTAACTTAATCATCCAACACATTTATAGATAAGCAACTCCCCTAGTCTCAAGTTTATTTTTAGAATATGCAATAAGAAACAAAAAGACATCTTTTAATATGGCATTATTTCCCTGAAACTTGAAATTATTAAACTATGGGAATTTTGAAGGGGAATACATTTTCTTTATAGTGGTACAAAATACCAAACTTCCAAGGCAGTGATCTGTGTACCCTTGGCAGTGACAGAGTTAAACAGTACCTGGAGTAAGATGGCTCACACCAGTACTAATGATAGTTTTAATACTTAGAAATTGTATTTCTGTTTTATTTTGGTATATGATTACCAGTTAAATTATCTTTAATTATTTGTATGGCTATATGTTTATGCAATATGGCATGCAGTTTAGTCACACCAGATTCAATAAAGTACTATTAAAATGCATCTGAATCTGATGTATAACACACCATAGTATCATAATTCTGCTTGAATGAGCACAATGTTGGAATTTACAATGTCACTTATAAATTTGGTAACTATCAGTAATACTGCCAATAAATGGGTAAATTTATTTAAGTGAATTATATCATTTATCATCTTGAAATGTTAATTAATAAGTTTTTAATTTACAATTAATTTTTGTATATGTATCATTAGTACTACTATAAATATATGGTGGAGCTGTAAATAAATGATTTTTGGAATAATAAAAGTCTAACTGGTACATTATTTAACTCCTGTTACAAGAGTTATAACTTGTGACATGTGCCTGGATGTTTAGTTTCTGGCAATCAAACAAGTAACTAATGTATTTAGTCTTGCTTTTTACAGGACTAGTAATTGGAGCAATCATTAGATATGGAGCTGAAGACACTGAAATTTCATTTGTCAATGTTAAGACAACATCTAACAATGTCACTGTCCATGACATGCCCCCTGACAGTCTGTTCTTTGCAATGCAAGTCAAAACTGGTGAAGGGAGAGTCAAGACAAAATATGAGAATAAAACATATGCATATGTGTTTCGTGGTGAAGTAACTGATGTAGAGAGCCAAAAGCTTGACCAAAAGGTAAGCTTATAGCATGTACAGTATGCTCCTTGTAACCTCTGTTAGTTAAATAGTTTTATATCTGAATGTATGTGTATTTCGTATAATTTTACATAAAATACCTATTTTTGTTTGGTTTCTGTGGTTTGTTATCTGAATATGTATACATGTATATCCATCAAATATGAGCCATGAGATTATGTACATAGATGTAATTTGTTAGATGAGACAACACCTCTTTATGGTTCAATGGAACCACAGCTTTCATGCTTTATGTATCATTACAGCAGACAGACATAACTGTTCCATAAAATATTCTTTTCTGCTGACTGATATGGCATCCATACTTTTTCATTCTTTCTGGAAGGCAATTTTAACTTGTAATGGGAAATATAAAATTTTTGTTGTGGGATGGTGGATGAGATCGTAAAGCATCTTTTATTTGAAAGTTTGGAAAAACATTGAGAGAAAAAAACCTGTTAATGAGCTTTATTTTAAGAATGTGAAGAAGAAGAATATTGAAGAAAGGAAGGCTTTAACTATAAAGTGTAATGTTTTTAATTTTCTTTTTATCAGGGAAATTACATCATTTGTTATTTAATGGTTGATAAATTTATTGTTTTTAAAAAAAGGTTATTAAGATACTGAAAATTACATTGTTAATCTGATTACTGTATATGATGATTTATAGAATCTATTGCCAGAAACTATTTGTAAGTTTTAATAGAATTGAAAATTGTTTCAGGAAAGTATATAATTATCTTACCAAGATTTTAACATGAAGCTGCTTTTTCAGGTTTTTACGTATGTATGGGGCCAAATTCTTTACATTAGGTGTCTGTGACTTGTTGGTAATAAATTTCAACAATAAAAAAACAGCACACAGTACATTTGGTTTTAAGTTATATGTATTAAAACAAGTCAAATGCACATAGTAATACTGTTGGTTACCACAGTTTATGCAGAGCTTTAAATAATTGTCTCTTTTCATCCAAAGTCAGGTTTGTTCAATTACTTTAGAACACAATTAACATGACAAATTATTCTTCTCTGCTCTGCTATTACAATACAATCTGTGATAATTCACTTTATAATTGTCAATATATATGCTATTTAGGGCTAAACTTACAAACATGTAATCTAGATCTATGTGACTTTATCTCTCACTAACTGAACTTTGTCTAACCTGCTTTATAACTACATTTTGGATTCTTATTTATAAGTAGTCCAACTGAGGTCTAGAACTTTCCTTAAACTATGAGATATTATGATGTAATAATACTCGATAGAAACTTGAAAGGTTCTAGTAACTGGACGTAGTAATACAACAGTTGGCAATTCACAACATTTGAACAACATAACATATGATTCGCACAGTTACGTAAAGAAACCAGAGATAAACTACTACTTCTAAAAATGACTAAATTTAACACTCGTGATATACTTAAACTATTTAATGTGAGTATTATGATTTAGATGGATTAAGTATATAACATGAGTGTTAAATTTAGTTATTTTTAGAAATGATGTTTGATTTCAGGTTTGTTTATGTAACTGTGTACGAATCATATGTTGTATAGCTCAATTGTTGTGAATTGGGGCCTGTTGTATTATTGCATCATGATATCTCGTAATGTGTAGAAAATTCTAGGCTTTGGTCAGGCTATAAATACATATACAAAATGTCTAAACTGTGTAATTGAGAGTTTAGCCATAAAGAGCATATAGTTACAAGTTTTAAAGTAAAATTATCACTAATTGTATTGTAATAATGGAGCAGAAAAGAATAATTTTTGTCAAATTGTGTTCTAAACTAACTGATCCAACCTGTGTGAACTTTGATGGAAAAGAGACAATTACTTAAAGCTCTCGATACAAATGTGATAACCAACAGTGTAATGAACATTTGTATATACATTTGACTTGTTTTAATATATTCTAAAACAAATGGATTGTGTGCTATTTGTATATCATTGAAATTCATTGCCAACAAGTCACAGACATCTAATGTAAATAATCCAGCCCACACGTATGTAAAAACTGTCATTGATTATTCAAGATTATAAAAATAATGGAGAAACATAAAAAGATATTACTTGTTATATAGATGATTAATGAATTTGGTGTAACTTTTAGAAAAACCTTAAGCAGGATAGAATGGCTTGGTTTATAAGAGCGACATGCAATCAAGTTGAAAGATTAATGCAATTTCCCTAATTAAACTTGGATTATTCTGTTCACTTTTGGTCTTGTTGTTATAAGAATGATAATGATCTTGATGTAAAATAGGACTGTAGAGTGTGTTTGAAATGAAAAACCTAAGAAGAAAGGGGAATACAAATAGATGCATGTAAGAATTTATGACTAGCTTATATGATCAATTTGTTCAAGGTGATGAGAGTACAGGGAAGTATGATATTCTAAGGTACAGAATTGACCAAGTATACAATTATCTGCAACAGTGAGTGGATTTAGTATTTGAAAAACAGATGTAGGGCATGGTGTTTAGTTAGACAAAAAAAAATCTTGTTTTTTTACTAAGAACACAGAATAATGGATGTTTTAGATGTTTTTAGTTCTGAGAAGGATATGATTAGTGCCATAGTGCAACAGCACACACACAAATAGAGGATACTGAGATGTATTAATTCTTTCAGCACAGGCTCAGTCCATGGGACTGACCTCGTAACCATTTTGTGCTTGTTATAGTTTTCATGCTATCAATTTAAATTAGCAAGCAAATGTTATCAAAATTTGGCAGATTATCAGTAAACATTACAATGCTTTTATATGCAAAATATCAATTTTTTTAAATTAAGTCTTAAGGTTTATAAAGCAATGATTTTCTCGTGTCTGTTTTTTCTTTTCGCATGTTACCTATCTATCATGCAAAGTAATATTCATTTTAAGATTAAAAATACTTTTTTGCATCAGAAAGTTTTGAAATTTCACAATCAAAATCTTTATAATGTCCAGATAGTTATCAAAGATTTCTTAAGAAAAAACTTTATATTTTATCTGTTATTTTCAGTAATTAATCTCTGTACGGATTTGGTAGATTTGACCGATCTCGCAACCACCATAAAAATTAAGAAATAAATATAAATTATGGCTCTTTCATTCTGGAATGAACACAAATTATAGCACAAAACATAAATGTATAGACTAAATACCTTAAATCTCATAACATTATACATTGATATATATTTATTATATTGACCTTTCAGCCATGCCTGGCTAACAGTACAGAAGTAACAATGATGCAGCTCATGTGCACTCATGTTACTGTATCAAATAACATAAAACTGACATTTGGTCTATGCAAAGCAACTTGTCCTGGCTGTGTTTTAGTAGACTAGTATTGTGTAAAATACAGTTAAATTTCAATTATTATACATTATCTATGTATATAGACTATTGCTA
>NW_013666725.1:107478-109275 GCF_000517525.1 Limulus polyphemus | reverse complement strand
CATGAAATAGTAGTTCAATAAAATTTTGAATGCGAGTCAACAAACGAGATGACATGGCCTTTCACTCGTGACCCGTCTCAAATAGATTGTTGAAAATAGACTTATAGGAACTAGCAATGTGTAACTCAAAACTTGGAGCTTTTTTTATGTTAATACGATCAAGCAAAAACAAGTTATTTTAGTAACAATATTGAAGCTTTATGGGATTCATCTGCTCTTATAAAGATAGTAGTGATATCCACATCATTTAGAATAGTGCACTGTTCATTATGGGAATTACATCACTGTCCATAGTGTTACTTATCATAGACACTCCTACATTATGAGGTGCAATATGTCAGGGAGCCAATAAATAGTTCCGTGTTCACAGCTTAGGGTGTTAAGATTTTACCTTACAAAAACTGTAAATTTCAATTCTGTGAATATTTTATGAGACATAATTTAGACACTGTTATGATCCAGGTGGAATGTTGCCCTTTAGGGGCTGAAATTGTGGTAGAGCTGTTAATAGTGTTGTTCTAACAATGCTAAAGTATGTTGGAGATCCTGTGCTTAAGCCCTGTTGAGAGAAGAGTAAAAACTGTAACAAATTTAACTTGTGTACAAATTTTTATTTATCTTCTACTATTAAGGATAGCATGTTGAACTAATGTGAGTATATTTCATCATGGAAGCCTTAGTTTATGGTTTGTTAGTTTTTCCAACAATAAATTCCTGTTTTATTTTTTTTTTCAGGCAACTTTTGATCCAGAAATTTTCTTCAACATAATACTTCCTCCTATTATATTTAATGCAGGGTACAGTTTGAAAAGGGTAAATACTTTTGTCTTTTTCTTTAGCTTGATTGAGTTTTATATGTGTACAAACTTATATAATTCACCTAGCTTATGCTTTAATTTTTTATTAAATCTATATTTTATATATCTTCTCTTAACATTTAAAAAGAAGGATATTAACAATTATAATTACTGTTCCATTAACTTCTTTGTGACCAGACATTCTGTATTCCCGGAAAAATTAGGAAATTTTACAAAACATTTGAAATGTTATATTTGATTGTTTTATTGCATATTTTGTACATTAAATTCGGTGTTAAAGACTCCTATCAAAATATGCCATGTGGTTCCTGGAAATAGAAACAGCGGGCATACTTATCATGCCCCTGTGGTAAGCAAGGGTAATAGCTAAACATTTTATTAAGTATTTGTGCATTAAAATAATTTTTCTGAAAGAATAAAGACTGATGTACAACATTTATAGATATTATAAATTTAGGATTTTTTTTTTTCTAGCGATTCTTTTTTCGTAACTTGGGAGCTATTATGGCATTTGCATTTATTGGAACAACAATATCATGTTTTGTTGTTGGGTGAGTAGATAGAGGTTCATAGTTGCAAGTATTATTACTTTTTGTATGTATTTAGAAAGCATGTATAATATTTCTTTTAGAACACCTTTTTATTTTGCATTAACATAACATAACATTTTGGGACAACATGGGACCTATTGGTCTATCTCGGCTGTTCCATCCTTAAAACTAAATTAAAATGATTAAAAAAAATTTAAACCCAGCCCTTTTCATTCATATACTTATCAAGCTTTTCCTTAAACTCACTTAAATTTACTGCCTCTACAACATCTGAAGGTAATCCATTCCAAAAGGCCAACCACCCAGTTAGAAAAATAAAACTGTTTTAGCTGAAGATGACTCCTACTTTGCCAAAATTTATATTTGTGTCCCCTAGTCCTACTATTCTCACTGTTAAGTATGAAAACTATGATGTATCAACACTATCA
>NW_013666725.1:100760-107391 GCF_000517525.1 Limulus polyphemus | reverse complement strand
TATAACTTCTTTAGACTTGTATTCATTATTTCTGTAGATACAACCTAAAATCCTATTTGCCCTACCATTAGCAACAGAACATTGCTTGGATGACTTAAGAGATTGATCAACTATTAAAACAAGATCCCTTCTCTCTCATAACACTATTAAGGTTATTCCCATCCAAATTATACTTATAATTCAAATTATGATAACCCACATGTATTATCTTGCATTTATTATAATTAAAACCTATCTGTCATTTATTTACCCAATTCACTAAATGATCTAAATCCTTTTGTAAATCAGCAGCATCAATCTTCACAGCTAGCAACACCCAAGACCTTAATATCATCTGCAAATTTAAGTAATTTATTGACTATCCCTTCATCTATGTCATTGATGTAAATCAACAAGAGCAAAGGTCCTAAGACTGAGCCCTGAGGTACCCCACTTGTGACGTTAATCCAGTTTGACTGAACTCCATTTGTAACAACCCTCTGCATTCTTCCATCCAGCCACTCTTCTATCCAATTTGCTAATTTATCCCCCACACCTATAGAGCTAATTTTTTACAAGCCTTTTATGTGACACCTTGTCAAATTCAACTATAATTTAAACCATGAGAATAAAGAAATGTAAAAAATATGTCCCCTTAATGGCCCTTGGTGGGCATAATATAGATAGCCCATTGTGTAGCTTTGTGCTTAAAACATACCAAAATAATTAAACTTATGAGTATTTAAAATAAAATTAGGTGCAATAGGCTTATCCAGTCTTTAGTAAGCTTTTTTAACTTCCAACAATATAAACTTTTATCTTAATTTCTCCATTTTAAAATAATTAGTGTTGCTCCAGGAATTAATTTGGGCCTTTATAGCTAGTTTCAGAATCATTCTACTATGAATATTTGATTATTTTGCAAATTTATTGATGACTATTAAATTTAAAAAACTCAATCTTGTTGCAGGCACCACACTGATAAAGAATGATATGGAATAATAATTTTTATATAAAATTAATTTTTTCTTACATAAAACAAATCAAATATGTTTGGAGCTAAAACTTTTAATTTTTAAAATTAACTAACTTCAATAAAACTTTTACATGGGCATTTAACTATAAACTTGTTAGCAATAACTGGAATGTTTTAATGTAAATTTGATTGTGCAAAATTAATTGAAGATAAGTGATATAGTTGAACATCTTAACTTCTTTAGATGGGTAGTGTTTCATGAAAAAAGGTATTACAAAATTTAAAAGTTTGCAAATCAATCATACGTAGAAGTTTAGAACATATAACTGAAGACTGACTTACCAAGACACTGAATAACCAATAAGTAGAGATATAATTAAAGCACCATACCTACTTATAATAAAACACAATGCATGAAAAACAATAATGTTTTGAGACTGCTGCACATACAATAGTTTTATCAAAAATGTTTGAAACTCAGGCATAATTAATTCCATTAAGTTGTATTGTAACACACAGTTATTAGTACTTTAGTAAAGAGATTCTCATAGCCTAAGACTAATAACTGAAGTGTTTAGTAGTTCTATAAATACAAGTGTGAAATGAATATGAGGGAAACTACCAGAGGCATGTCAAAACTTTCTCAAGTCCCCAAACCCCAGCCAGTTGCAACTCGTATAAAATTCCTCTTTTGAATCAAATGTGAATACTTTCTTAAATACAAGTTTTGAGAAGTCACATAGTAGCTCCAGGCACAACAACAGCACTTTTCTTTGTCTCACAACCCTTCAACTTCCTTGTCTATCAGAATGTTCATAACATTTAGTTTAAATCACTTCTAAAGGATTTACACACTATTCTTTATTGATCTGTGATGGTTAAATCCAATACACTCTTTTATATTTTCTGTTTCTCTCTCTTTTTTTTTTTCCTTAATTTTTGTGTGTGCATGTATGTCTATCTTATTGTCTATCTCTTATCTGTTTGAAAAGTAGACTTCTTTATATAAAGAAACATGAGACTAAAGATGAGTAAATAACAGTTACTTGACTGGAACATAATTTAAATATAGTTAAGTGTAAGTACTGAAAATTGTAATAATAGAAGCCAAGAGCTATGTAGAAAATATATACACACACACAGTAACCTAAAAAATATTTCTATTATTCTTTTATAGGGCTGTTGTTTATGGGTTTGTCCAGCTCATGCCTCATTTAGAGTTTACTTTTAATGATTCATTGTACTTTGGTGCAATCATATCAGCCACAGATCCAGGTAATTACTCTTGTAAATTTTTAAAATCTAAAATAAATCTGCAGCAGTATATTAGAATAATTCTGTTAAATTTTTCCTCTTGGTTTTGTCAGATAAAAATAAATCTTCAGTAATTTTTAATTTTATTTCATATAATTTTTTCGGACCTTTGCTCGAATCTTTCTTTAAAACAATATTTGTATGTGAATGTATTTGATCTATATAGTAATTCTTTCCAGAGTCATAATTAATAAATTTATGATGATAGGAGAATCACATTAGCATTAAAGAGCTGAATCTCCAAAAAAATATTTGTTCACTGTTTTAACTTGCCAATTATTTTCATTGTAGATAACCATGATATAGTTGTGTTGCTAACTATTAGGCTCAAAACTAACCAATTTCGTGTAAGAACATTTTAAATGCTAGTGTTTCTTTAGTAACTACATTTGTGAGATAATGTATTTCTTTAATGGGAAAATGTTCATTTAAAAAGTGGTAATGTATGATAATACATATAACTAGTCAATTTTTTCAATATCAAATGAACTTTAAAGCTTTTTTTTGTCTCACAAATTTTCAGGTGGTATGTTTTTTATTTTTTTATGAAAAGAAGGTTGATTCTCTGAAACTTACCACCACCTCTAAATGTATCCTTAATACACAAGTCTGGTTGACAGACAACTTTTATTTACGGACACTTTGCTATTGAAATATGTAACAGGTGACAATGTTTCAACACACTAAGAGTGTCATCACTTACCTGTTCCAACAGTAAACTGTCCATATGCAAAAATTTATTGCTATCTAATTATTACCTGCTAATCATGTTTGTTAAACATAACTATTATTATTATTCAAAAGTACTAGGTTTATATACAGATTTTTATTTTACAGTGACTGTTTTGGCCATATTTCATGATCTCCATGTTGATGTTAACCTGTATGCTCTAGTGTTTGGAGAGAGCATTTTGAATGATGCAGTAGCCATTGTTCTATCAGGGTAAGTATCAAAATGAAATTATGAGCAAGAATGTTTAGTTTATAAACTTCAGACAGATTGGTGGCTTTGTAAGTATTGCTTGGATCATAACTGAAATTAAAGTGTGAATTTGCACGCAGTAAATAGGTAAGTACTAGCTTGAACTATCACATTTATGATATATAGGTAGTCACTTTTTTTTCTGTTTAATAAAAAAACTTTGAATATTTTATAAAGACTTTTTGTTGTTAGAAGTTGTGGTTTGCTGGAGTGTACATTTGTTTTAAGATTTGCATGGAACTATAAGAACATTTTGTTGTTGGACCTTAAAAAAAAATTCCCACCAGAATCTGACCTACTACTTGTTTTTATATACCATACAATGTCATCAGTGATGGTTAAAGAGTTGAATTCTCTAGCTTCATCACTAATTCTAATTTCTATTATTTCAACTATTAAGAAATGTGTGCATTTTATATTTGTTTATTTACAGAGCTATTAACAATTATGAGGAACATTACCACACTGAGTCAGGTTTCCAAGTTGGTGCTGCATTTAAATCACTTGGGAACTTTGTCTACATCTTCTTGTTCTCCTTTCTAATTGGATCTGTAACAGGATGCTGTACAGCATTGGTATCCTTTCTTGAAGTGACAAATATTTATGTTAATAGTTTTTTTATTCAACAACAAATATTATATTACAATGTAAGCTCTTTCTAACTGCTAACTGTTCAATCATTAGTATTTTTATGCATATGAATCACAGAAAGTTTCTGGTAGTAGCCTTTGTGTAACTTTGCATGAATATCCGATATAAATTGAAATGTTGTATGTAACATTTTTCTGATATATTCTTAATTTTAGTTGTAACTAAAACTTAGAAGAGTAGAGATGGAATGCCCTAAATTGTTTTGGAATACACAGAATTAAGAAGTTTTATTTTTATAACTGTGGAAAAATAATATCTAATTTGAAATGCTCCAACTTCCTTCTTACCATATAATTTTTCATTATTGTCTGTCAATGGAAACTAATAACAGTTTTTGTATGTCTTATTCTTTTTTCCAGCTGTTTTTTTTATTTATCTAAATATTTTAGCATCCTTAGCTTTTCTGTTCAGCTTACTAAGTTCACTCGTCTTTGTGATTTCCCTCTGTTAGAATCGTCATTGTTTGTGCTGATGTCTTACAGTACGTTTTTATTGGCTGAAGCTGCTGACCTGAGCGGTGAGTTGGATTACAACAAGTATGTGTATGAATGAGAACAGAGCAAATAACTAATGATCTAAAGCAGTGTATTCCTGAGAGATGATTTTAATAATTTACTTTTTGTAACATATCTACAGGGAAACTAAACTTTGCTAAAATATGTGTGTGTGTATGTATATATATACCCACTTCTAATGACAAGATAAACACAATGACTGACTCTGACAATGTAATTTAAGATTAACATCTGAGATGCAATGTTACTATTTAGCTATAGGGTCTGTTAACATGATGATACAGATAAAAGTACAACATAAAATACTAATGTTCGTGTAGATAGAAATATTAATACTAGTTAAAAATAACCATGATAAATGCAATAAAAAAAAGTCACTGAAGATGCAATATTGTGTGTGTATATGTCTGTGTTTATATATATCAACAATTTAGAGAGAAAATACCTTGAAGTAGTAAATAAAGTTTAACACGACTAACCAAAATGTATGAGATAACAAGATATGAGAAAGATATTAGTAATAATAAGACTCAATTTACATTATGTGACAGTTTCCAAACTGAATTTATGTTTTTTGTTTTTTCTTCAGTGAAAACTGTGTTAGACCTGTTTAGTGGCATACACTTAAACCTTTTTTTTTTAATGTGTGCAATTTAAATTATTGATGTGCTTTTGTATATTCTCCAAGTAAATATTTTTGGCCAATGGCTGGTGTTAAATATTAACTGTTATAAGATGTGGACTTGTATTTTTAGAGTAATGAATATCAAGAAGTATGTGTATTAATTTTAATGCAGTATCAAATATTTCCGAAGAAGATTACTTAAAGACTTGAATAATATTCCAAAGTAAGCTAAACTGCTATTTATTGTTCTTCAGGTATTGTTGCTGTTCTCTTCTGTGGTATTTGCCAGGCTCATTATACCTTCAACAACTTATCTAATGAATCTAGGGTTCGGACCAAACAGGTAAATATAGTACATTCAAAAAAGCACTGACCCATTAGATATAGCTGGGTGACCAATGTCACTTGTGTCAACACATTTAAATAACTTTATATGTAGATCACTTTATGGCTGTATTTGTCTTATTGGTCATGAATGCAAATCATAAGTCTTGCATCCAAACATGTTGGCTACTTGGTTGTTGGCACTTCCAGCAAGAGTCCCTTATGAGTTTGTATTGATATATCACAGTACAGGAACTTAAGAGGTTAGTAAAGCAGTTATCAGTCATAAACATAATCTTCCACAAAAGTAACAAGTTGTGCCTTAATGTACAAGCATCAGTTATTAACGTGGTTAACCAGCTGTTGAAGCAGCAGCACTTAATTAGTTCACAGAAATTTCCAGAAAAAGCTCTAGTGAATGTAAAAGTTATATCTTTCTGAAACTTATAGTATGTTGTGTTATTTAAGCCATGTTATTTTAATGGTAATTGAATTAACATTTAAGTAAAAATTAAATTCTTTTATAGAATTCTCTAAAAATTAATCAGATGAATATTTTTCTTCACAGTTATTCTAATTAGGAGCTTTTTTTTTTCCTTCAGTAAAGTTACCAGGAGGAGAAGAAGAGTTTGTAGTGTAGTAAGTCTAACATGTTTAAATGGATATGATGGTTTTATATGTGCTTGTAAGAACTAAAACTTTGAAACACTTGCATCTTAAAGTTAAACACAGGTACTTAACCATTTGGGTGCATAATTAAATTTTGGATGGGTTCTCAAAGTGTCAATTGTCCACTAAAAAATGAAATTTAGAATTTGACCTTTTTTTAACTCTTCCGACACGGGGTCGGTCGATTTGACCGAGTCACATGACTTTCTGTACTTGTTAAAAAGTTGACATAAATTTAATACTTATATTGGGTATATATTCACGAAATTTGGCAGTCTTTCAATTAATATTACAAGTCTTACTAGTTTTGTCCATGAATATATTGAGTACTTATTTTGAATAGTCTCTGTTTAAAGTAATTTTCATGTTAAAATTAAACATACTTTTCATCATCTCAAAAATCTCAAATTTCCTTTGTGTAATCCATAAAACCTACTAAATGCATTTCACACGTTTTTTTTTTTTCACTAAACCTTATAGTTTATATATTATTTTCTCTACCCTAATCTCAAAACTGGATCTGTCAATTCGACCGACTTCGTAACCACCAAAAAAAAATCGAAATAAACCTAAATTAACCTTCTTTTCTTTCTAGT
>NW_013666725.1:79587-99760 GCF_000517525.1 Limulus polyphemus | reverse complement strand
ACAGGGTGGAGTTGCTAGCCCCGTGCCCAACCCTCCCCCTTTCTCATCCTGGACTTGGGATCAGGCAAAGGCGGAGGTTGGCATGTTTGGTGTAACGGGTATTCGAACCTGCGACCCTCAGATTACGAGTCGAGCGCCCTAACCACCTGGCCATGCTGGGCCCATTGAAGCATTAGCCATTTCAAATGTTATGGTGTTTTAAAAACAGGTTTGCTCACATTATTTTATAAATTTTTAATCTAGGAGCAAAGGGAAACAAAATTATGAATACTGGCATTCATTGAGCTTTTTTTTACAGTTACTTTTGGTATAATGCTTGAATATGTATTATTACATTTTAGTTATCTCGTTCCTTGTGAAAGAGCACAAGGATTCATAAAAAATGTATAATAATAAGTTAAACCATGAAGTTGTAAATATTCTCTGCTCAGTGAAATAAGCTCATTTTGAAACCATTTATATAGAAGGTTACAGAAGCATAATTGTTTTCAGAAATATGGACTAAGTGTGCCATGTTATAAGTGGCATCTATGGATAAGTGACTTAAAGAGTAACATGTCTAACTTGGATGATTTAGTAAAGGCATAAGTCACATCACAGTTTAATCTTGTTAGTGAAGGATATGGTGCTAAGTTTATTGCTATGCTTGTAGTCTTATGAGAAATTCTGATGTAATGTTTCTTATAATGTTTTGTATATACTTTATAAAAGGATTTTAAGTTTTCTAAAGGCAATAAAAATAGCCTGAAGTAGAGTATAATGGAGTTTCTTGTGTTGCACAGTTAGACCAGTGACAATTGAACATTTTGTTTAATTTTAGGTAAGCATATGATATAAGCTCATATGTTTTAACCTAAGATTATCAATTTAGAATATTAAGTAAAATACCTTTAATATTTTTGTAATTGTTTGATGATCTTTCATTGGCCTCATTTTACTTGTGTGTAGAGTCTTTTAATTATCAAAATTAATCTGTATTCATATAGAGAGTTGGAAAATAAAATAATATTTATGTTTCTAATGTATTGTCCGTACTATGAAGTAGACAATTTGACTTAAAAGAGTTTTTCTCGCTAAGATTGTGAAGTTTGGTGAAAAAGAAAACGAGAGGCCAATTCTGTTCTTTGATTTGAGACAAGTCACAAATTTAGACTTGTTTTAGCAATTTTACCCTTCAACACTAACTCTGAACAAAGGTAAACAAAAAGAACAAAACTAGGCTACTTTTATTAGTGAACTATGCTCTATATGTATAGTGTTTGTGTTGTCTTTTACTTTGTATATTGTATTCATGGTTGTTCTTTTAGAGTTGGAGTAGATGAAGAACAAGAATTGCAGCACTTCAGTAGTGTAAAACGGGTAAGAAAATGTATTCAGCTGTTTAAGTTATAGTAAACTATTAATGTAATATATTTCATACACTTACATGAAAAATTATTTGTCTAGTTTGCAGTCTTGAAACTTTCTATTACTTTTACATTTGAAACATACAACATTAATCTGCCTTTTCTTCTTGTTTTTCTTCAGGTTCACAATGACAGAATTCATTTAGCATTAGATGTACCTAATCATTAGCTTTAGATCAACTACTGGACCTTTTAATTTGTTATTTCTCACAGAATATTTTATAGAACAAACTGTTGCTGGCATAAGGTCTAGTGGTAAGTTATATACATAATAAGTAGGCAAACAATGATTTATAAGCATAATGAAGTGAGTTATTTATGGTGGAACATACTACATATAGTGTTTTCCTACCTATTATTATATTAGCATAATGTGCTTCCTTACTCAAGTATTAAAATGTATGCATATAAACTATTACTGGACTGAATTTCTAAGCATTGAGGGTGTGCTGAATCTGTACTGTTTGAAACAAGAATTATGTGCATTATGCATAATGGTTGTATAGTGATGTTTAGGTGACCTATAATGGTGGATAGGCAGACTTTTGAAGTAATCTTAACTTCAGTTGGTTGTACAACCATGGTATTATGATTGAGACTGCCTTCTTTTATTTTGAACAGAAAAAAATTGTCTCGTTTGTACTTCTAATTCTTAACCAGTAAATTTTGATTAATAGATAGTGTTTGAAACCACAAAAGCTCAGTTGAGAAGATGCTTTAGTAAAGTTGTTTGACCAGAAATTAGGTCAGTGTCGCATAAACTAAACAACTGTAATAAATACATTTTAAGCAGCTGAACTTCACTGCTTCTCATTTTGATCATAGATGTAGATAAATTTACATAGTTATATTTAGTCTATGGCTGTTTTTCTGCAAAACATGAGCAGAAAAAATTTAGATAAAAAGTAATAAAGGACAAACTAACACATATCTAAATGAAAATTTTATTGTCTTATTTTATTTGATGTTTTGGGCAGACACCCTTTGTCAGGCAGTATATACAATGTTACATGGTATATACTGCCTGATGAAGGACTTGCATGTGAAACATCACATGAAAGAAAATGCATTCAAATTTTCCTTTAAGCAAGTATTGATTTATCTAGCATTACTTTTCTACATACATTTAGTGTACTTCACCCAGTCTTGAACCAGAAATTCAATGTTGTTATGTAAATAATTTTATAATGTTAAATAAGTGCACTTCACTGCTTGTCATACATGAAAACCTGGTTTAGAATATATGTGTAGTGAGCGTACTTCAATCTATTGTACATAGTGAGTGTTCTTCACATTGTTGTGAAGCCTAGCTGTCAAGTTGATATGTTGTTAGTGTAATTCACATTTATAAAGCCTATGATATGTATTGAATTTACTTCATACTGTTCTAAATCCTAGCTGTCAAAGTTGATATATAAGTGTACTTTCACACTTGTAAAGTCTTGCTGACAGAATTGTTATGTAGTGAGTGTACTATGTACTGTTGTGAAATCTAGATGTTAATGTTGGTATGTATTGAGTGTAGGTCTTACTGTTGTAAAATCTAGCTGTCTTTTGGTGTGTCATGAATGTTCTTCACACTGTTTTAAAGCCTAGCTGTCTATGTTGGTGTGTAGTGAATGTTCTTCACATTGTTATAAGGCTTAACTGTCTAATTGTGTGTAGTGAGTGTTCATCACACTGTTATGAAGCCTAGCTGTCTATGTTGGTATGTAGTGGATGTTCTTCACACTGTTATAAAACCTAGCTGTCTGTTGGTGTGTAGTGAGTGTCCTTCAAACTATTTTAAAGCCTAGCTGTTAACAATGATGTTTATTGATTGTTCTTTATGATGTTATAAATCCTAGCTGTTTGTGTTGGTATGTAATGACTGTTCTTCACACTTTAAAAAAAACCTAGCTGTCTATTGGTGTGTAGTGAATGTTCTTCACACTGGCTTAGCTGTCTATTGGTGTGTAGTGAGTGTTCTTCACACTGTCATAAAGTCTGGGTGTCTATGTTGGTATGTAGTGATTTACTGACTTGACACACTTAAAACAAATTTTTTATTGTGTTTTTTTTTTTTTCCAATATGATCATAACCCAAGAATTACTGATAGTCCTTTTAAACTCGTGTTTCTAATGTATTTATGCACCAAATTGCTTGTTGGTCAATAACATTGTTAGTTATAGGATTCTTCATAACATATTAGTCACAGAAATGCTGTTGATATTGAAATTATCCCACCAATGTATTTTTGCACAGAAAATAAGTAATTTTACCCCATGTTTTATTAGTTCTTTACACTGAATGCTATAACTAGCCAAAATACAAATTACTCAGTTTGAGGTCCCCACCAATAATGACAGGTATATAAACAAGTCACTAATTCAAGGTTAAAGAAATTTTGTGCCATATAAATCTCTCCTCTCATTGAAACTATTATTTTAGAAACAATAGCATTCCTTGTTATGAAGTAGTATCTTCAAGTTTTTAAGAGTTGATTAGTAAGTGTTTGAATTGTTTACATTTCAGTAAGAATTTTATTTCTGTGTAATATTTCAACTCAAGAATTACTGAGACATTTTATACATAGCTACTGTATATCATAATTATAAATGTTTGATTTTGGTTTTTTTAAGACCTCTCAAGTGTCAACTCCTACAGACCTTAGGAGTCCTCCTCCAGGAATGGAAACAAGAACACCTCATGAAAAAGCCTGGTTGGTCAGGAAATGGTATAACTTTGATGTTAGGTATCCTTCTAAATTGTTGAAGAATTAGTTAAACATACATATAAGTAACAATGTAAAGTTTAACTTATTTTGAGAGTTTTACAGATATTGTTGCAAGAATGTGCTTAATTCATTTATTTTTTTATCAAGATAAATTTATCCTTGACAAAACTCCAGTTATATGAAACCTCTCCTAACACATAGTCAACCAACACTTGTAGAAACCCTACCTTCTTGTTGTCTCCCAGTGGCACGTATACTGACCACAACAAAACAGATGTCCCAGGTAAGTTTTGATTGATGCATCATAAATAGGCCTCAACATTCATTCAAGCATCGTAATAAACCACCCACTAATCATAACAATTTGGATGATAAGTTATTTTAGCTTGTGATCACTATTGTGTCAAAACTCATGTCATTAAATGTAATTCCAGTTGACTTAAGTTGTGTTCTGTAAATCAGTCATTAAATGTAACCCCACTTGACCTGCATGTTTTGATGACAACACCAGAAGCCAGCCATTAAATCTCATTTCATTTAACATATGGTTGTGTTCAGATTATGGCACTGTGAAACAGTCATTAAATGCAATCCTATTTTGACCTGCATGTTGTTATTATAACTAGGGTCAAGCCAGACTCCCAAAACAGGAAGAACTCACTTCTCCCTCTAGGTGCCAACAGGGAGAAGTTTTTGAAAATAAAGAGAATTCACATATCTGTATCAAATGCATTCACAATGTGAAAGCACTGATTTAGTAAATGAAGTATTGTGTACTTAGGGGTTAATTGTTTCCATCACTGTGTGTGTGTGACACACACACGCACACAAATATATGCAATTTGGAGCATTAACTGATGATAGCATTTTTTTTATTTAAAAATTTTGTCTTCAGAGTCTAAGAAAATCATTTATTTTTTTATTGTTTTGTAATTTCAATCAATAAGATAATCTGTCTTCATTCAAAATAATATAATATCATTGTCTAAATTTACTGTGTTTTCCTTTCTTTTTTATTCTATTTGTATTTTTTAACTTGCAGTTTGAATGGCAGTCAAGTATTTCTAGTCTTATCAGGATTATCATGTGCACAACATACACATTGCTTTTTCCTACATCTTCACATACCAACTGAAGTCATTCTTATTCAAAACTTTTTTGACTTTTTGTTCTCTAATTTTTCATCGACCTTTTGTTTGTAGCCAGAATTTGATTCAGATGTTTCCGAAGGTTTTATGCCTAAGTAATTTGCCTGTGACGTTTTGAACAAATAAAGAATACCATTATGAACAGCAATATGTAAGTTTGATTTGATTGCATGCTTTAAATGCAATTATATCTGTAGGTTAAAGAGTAAAGACAATTTTACATGATATTGCTTTATGTTGCATATCTTGCATAATTAACAGTTCCCTCCCATGACAATCCATATGCCAAAAAAAACGCTATACTTTTCCCAATTATTATTAAAGTCCTTCAGTAATCCACTGATAGTGATAATAATTAAGCCAGTTATGTCTGTCAATACAATCAACTTTCTTTTCATTGTAATAACTGAGGCATAATTGGAACTTGCATACCTCAGTGGAGAAATCAGATCAAGCATGCTGATTGGCTTATATCGAGAACTTAGGAAACCACATTTGTGATGATAATGCCTTCAAGTATTCTTGATTATGAAATATATATATATACATCACATTTTCAAAAACAGCTTAATTTATTTTCATTTAAAAGAGAGAGCTATTGTAATTTCACTTATGCATATTAACTTGTAGAAGTACTTAATATTTAATGAGCATAAATGTTTAAACTTAAAGGTAGTTGAAAGTGCACCTCCTGAGAATTTTTGCAATATTTTAAAATCATTTTCAGCTGGTGTCTTTTGGCTCCCTAGACTGCCTAAACTGGAACTTTGTTCCTTAAACCAACACCACCCCTTTTGGCTACATTTGTTTTCTTCATACTTTAAATGAATTGCTGTGAAAGGTCTGTGTTAATATACAAACATGCACTAGCTGACCAAAGTATTTTTTATGTGAAGTAACAAGTATTGTTTTTATTTCATGTAAATAGTGAAACCCTTCAATATGCACCATGGCCTTTAACTTATTTCATACTTAACACAATATTGTCATACATATATCTTATTTTATTTGTAGGTTAAAAAAATGTAATTTTAGAAATTATTTAAATAACACAGTATTATGATACTGGTTCTATATTATTCTAGTGTCCATTTTTGAAGAGAGTTTGAATATGATGGGAAAAGGTTTTATAATACAACTTTATGTCCAGAAGTCAAAGGTAATTAAGGTGTCACGAAGGAGTAGCAATAAGTTGAACATTACACTGAATGAGCAACAATTGAAGCATGTGAATGAGTTTAGGTAGTTAGGAAATATCTTTACAGGAGATGGAAAATGCACAAAGGAAATCAGTTTAAGAATTATAATAACAGAAGCTTCATTTAGTAAAATGAGAATTAAAAAAAAGACTGGTTTTGGGTGTGGTAGTGTAAGGAGGAGAGACATGGACACTGAGGAAAGTACACATTAAAGGATTACAAAATACTGAGATGTGAGTTTGGCAACAAATGGAAACAAATCAGCATGGCTGAATGAGATGATGGAGGTAAATAGAACCTTGATGGTAAAAAAAATCAGGCAAATTTATAAGTAGGAAATATAGTTCAAGGAAATAGTTTGATAAAGGAAGTCCTGGAAGAAGGAATATTAGGGATAGGGAGAAAAAAAACACTGTTGCTCAATCAGAGAGATGGAGGGATCATGTATTGAGAAGAGGAATAGAGCTGATTGGAGGAAAAACTATTGTGAAAGAACCTCAGTGATAACTATTATCCATGCAAATTGATAATGAACAAATTATGAGATTGTTTATACATCACAGTTTGAACTCGTACTGTCAAAAAAAGGTAACACCAAATATTCTATACACATTGTAGAGCATGTGTCACTTACCAATCGTTTTCCACTTTCCTTCTTTCCACATCACTTATTGTGCGAGTGTCTGGTGATCCTACATAAGCTCTGCTTTCCTGACATAATTTAGATTTTCTTTTTTGACAGTCATGTTGTTTACTTTCTACAGTCTATTCCATGGTGAATTTTGAAGCTCACGTTACTTATTAAGTTAATACTCCTATTCTTGTTTCACTCGATTCTTCTAACGCTTATATTCAGGATCATAATTATTTTTATTTCAGCAGTCTTTCTCTTACATGCAGGGAATTTCTATCATTTCATTGTTAACATTTATCAATCAATATATTTGCTCCATTCATGCTGAGTCTTTTGGAGGTGTTCCTAGTGAGTAATAGAGTTTCTTGGATGTCAATATGATGGATTAATACTCTTTCTTATATTCATGAACAAATTGGTGCTTTTGCTCAGACTTTTTCATTTGTTGGAACTTTGAGCAGTTCATTGTGCATGTCAGGATCTACTGACATTTTTGCAACACCTCTGTGTTAGGTACACACAGATGAGACAACTGAATGATATATCTCAATAAACAGTTTGGGACTCATTCTCACAGGCTTTGTTTTGCTGTAGTCTTTCCTTTTCTTTGGCCAAATTCACATTGTGTCATTCTCCAAGCTTGTCATGTGCCAGGGGTTATGAAAATTCTAGTGGATTCTCTTTCATGAGTACATTGACTTCTATAAATGGAGTGGACTCTTCAGTTTTCCAATAGCTATCTTTGGTTCTGTTGTTCTATGGCTGATGTATCCATAATGGCAGTAAATCATCTTCTACCACTTCATTAGCAGATAATGCCTTGAGCTAATCTTAGGAAAACTTTTTCTCTCTGTGGCTATCGTCCTCTTTGTCTTCTCTCTGGTGTTATCCGTGATCAGTAGGCCCCATTGTCAAGTTCTTCTTTAATGCCCCATGCTGGCCTGCTCAACTTTGGTTTCCACCTCTCTCTCATCCATCTCAGAAGGATTTTTTCCCATTACCAGTGGAAATATCTTCTCAACTAAGCTCCAACATTCTTCTTCCAGAAAGACATTCTTCATGTAATATTTTAGGGCTGACTGTTATGTGACCCTTTGTTAAAGAGGCTAAACTGTCTTCTCATGTAACCTGTATGTTGTAATGTTCTTACCAACATTCCTCCCTAGCAGTTTACCAGTTTGTTTTGTCTTTCATGATTGGGACCTATGGAAGTTGATTTCTCATCTTTTATGAACTTTTCCACATTGGTGCTATTGGTGCTTCTCAATTTTTATTTAATTTTTCTGTAATGGCTCTGTGTAATTATATCTTGATAAGTGATAAGACCTTCCTACCTCACATTTGGGTGGAAAGAGGGAGTCACAACTGTTTGTCTCTTGTTGTGTTACCTACAAACTCTGACCCTAATTATTATTCCAAGAAAATATTTTCTATGTCCTGTCAGGGGTGTTCATTGATATCTTGCATAAACTGAACCTTTTCAAGGGGTATGGCATCTGTTACTTATAGCTTATAATGGATTTGGCTTCATCCACATTAATGAATGGCTTATACAATTGATTTGGAAGGAATTTCAGATTAAATCTTATCAAATTCACCAGTTGGCTACCTCTCAGTCTTATTGCCCTTTAGAGGACATCTTTCAGGCCAGCATTGGAGGAATCCAAGTACCTTTGTTTTTACAATTTTACCTTCATCACATTGTTTTTCAGCTTCAGTATTCTCCTTGCTGTCTATGGTTATTTTACAGACTTGATTAAATCTGTAAGAGGCAAGTTTATGTGTTTTTTTTTGTCTTTTACCCAACACTTGTTGTTCACTATTTTCAGGGTGTACAAGTTTGTGCATGAATATGCAGAATGAAAAAAAAAACATTCAGTTGTCTCTCCTTCTGAAGGAAGTTTCTGTGTTCATATGAATTTCTCCAGTCAGGGCTCTTTTTTTTTTAACCTCTATTTGTCCTTGACACAATTCTACCCTCTGTGCTGGGGCTTCATAAGAGAGATGTTGCCCTTTAGAAGTGGACTGTTGGCTGATGATGTCTCAAAAGATACTGTTCCTACCTCCATGTACGTATTGGAGATATAACTAGATATTCCATTCCACTGTCCTTAGAGACTGCTTGGGTCTTACTTTGGTTCTCTCTGAGCATCCACTAATTTGGCCTGTTGTATGACTCTGTAACCTTCCTGATGTGGATAAAAGGGGAGCTACTGCCTCTGGAGTATGTTCTTCAGTAACAAGTGTATGGGCTGTTCCCCCAAGAACCTTCCACTGTAAGAGCAGATGTTATTCCTCCTACCTGTTTATGCCACCACCTGTGTCCCATTGTTGGCTTCACAGGTTCAGTACACCATTACTTCCCTTTGTTGAAGAAATGCCTTGCCTTCTTTCTGTATACTTTAGGTTCATTCTTTTTATAAATCTAGTCTGCTTCATTCAATCTCCCTCAAATCCAATTCTGTCATTACTATCTTTCTAACCTGTAACTTATAGTTTTTCTTTTAATATTCATCAATTCCTACCTTCTTTACGTTATGGATATTCTGCTATTCAGTATTTTAGGGGTAAGTCTACCTTGTTAGAATTTTACATTTTCAGGAATAAAATTAATTGTAAACGGGCAACTACATCTGAAATACATTCCCCTCCTGCCTATCCACAACCCAAATTTTCATCCTAACTGCAACTTTCAAACAAATCCAAAACTATGATGGTAAAGCAGAGCTTATGTTATCTCTCCTGATGGATGTACAATAAATTATTCGAGAGAATAGAGAACTGTGATGCATAAAGGAATTTTTTCCATATTTTAGTCATTGTTTGTTAACAACATGAGCTCAAACTGAACAAGGAAAGGCTGTCAATAATTCAGAAGTACTTTTTTCAAAATTCATTTTAATCCTTTTAATCTAATGTAAATGTTTAAATAACAGTTTTATTTCAGTGGTACTGTGTTATCCTTCCATGCTCATAAGAAAAGGTAACAATATTTAGACAGCACAGTTTTATTACTGTGGTACTGTGTTATCCTTTCAGATTGATAAAGTATGACATTGTTTATCCATCACAATGTTATCACATTAGAAGTGTTGTCATTGCAAGTTGATAACAGACTTTGAAAATGTTTATAAAAATTTGTTAGTTCACATGTAATAAGTTTTTGTTGCAGGCTGATCACATAGTTCTTATCAAAAAAATAAAAGTGTTATTATACTATTATTATTGTAGGATGTTAGAAGAGCAGAATCTGATGTAGACCTGTGTATAGAAGATCATGAAAATGCTTCAGGCAGTAGTAAAGACCATCAGACCTCATCTGAAAAGGTTGGTACAAAATCTACAAGATTTACTATTGCTTTATTTCAGACTCAAACCTTAAGTTAATTAAACTTCAGATATAAAGAAACATTGTTTTTATTTGTGTAGTAATAGATTATTTTCTGTTTCTTTTTGTTTGAATTTCATATTGTTTGCTATTAAGGGATTTTTAACTGCAGCATAGTGGCTCATAGAACGGCTCTGGGTTTTCTTTTTTGTTTTTTTCAAGTACAAACTTTTAACTCATAACTCTACCATATATTGACCAATTTGAGATCTAGTAACACTTTTGAACTCAGGAGGTCAAACCTTTCAATTGATGTAATTGACCATGTCCAAGGTCTCATTTATTTTAGTCCTACCTAAAAGAATTTCAAGTGCCATGACTATTGAGGATTTCCTCTTGTTTTCTTTGTTACATTAAATTATTTTAGTTACTATATTGAATATTCACAATTTAAGAAATATCATTTTAATGTCATATTATACAACAAAACATTGGAAATTTTATTAACTAAATTTTTCATTCATAGCCATTCTCTTTCATGTGTATATAGTTTAGCATTACTTCACTGAAACCAAGCATTACCCAATAAATAAATGTTTCTTTATGATTTCAGTTATTCTGAAAACATTAGTTCATCTATCTCTTCATAAGATTTCTTTGGAGCCGAAGCACTGCTTCAAATTTAATATTCTGAAACAAAAAGACATGGATTGACTTATTTTACCCACATAAATGAATGAGTAATTATCTGCATGCAAAATGAAGAAAAAGTTCCTTATACATCTTCAAAATTTGTAACTGTTTTGTTTTAAAATGCTTGTTTTTTGGTTCTATTTTAGATTTCACGAAACCATAATTGCTGTATGCAACTATTAGTAGTTGCCTACTGTCAATATAGTGTCAGCTTTACAAAAATTATATATGTTTTTGTAACTTGTATGCCTCGCTTATTTGTTGTTTAAAACTGTTTACATTTTTGTTACTGTCTTAAACTTTATTTCTTTTGTTGTTGTTTTTACTTCTACAGTATGAAATTGAAGGAATGAATGGTGCTGCCCCTTATGGGCCCCATCCAATAGTAAGAACTTCATTCATTTATACTTTGTGTTTTTAAGTACATAATATACTTTTAGTTCCTTTAATTGTAATTGTTTTGCCATACTTTTTTGAATAAATGCCAGAATTGTGCGTGCCTGTTGCTACTAATTCAGTTTATGAAAATACAAAAACTGGAAATATTGGTACAGTAAAAGAACAATTGTGCAGTTTCTTACACATACTAATTTCAGAAACATAAGTCTACTAGTCCTTTTTTTCATTTTGGCTGTACTTTACTACTGTATTTTATACGAGCACTGCAGATATTCATTAAAACTCAAGTTTAGACGTGCCAGAGTTAAGCAAAAATGTGAAAATAATTTCATCAGTAGAATATTTTTACATGTATAAAAATTACATCATGGTTACCAGTTTTCATTAGACTTAATTTTATGGACACTATTTATTAAAGCATAATGATATCAGTTTAGTAAATTTCGAAAAAACAATAGTGAATATCTTTCGTATGAATACATACTTTTGAAATTACCTTCTGTGATTTCGTTATATCATTTCTTTTTTAAATAAACATTTATTTTATCATACACTCTTTTGAAATAGATGATCTTATGTGGGTTCAGTATGGATGTAATGAATTTCTGTCTATTTTTGTGGTGAATGTGTTTGATTTATGGTAAGATATAAATGTTTTGCTATTTGTTTTGTATAATCTTCTTTCACATGTTTCATTTGTACCTACTTCTGTTGTGTAGTTGACATGTTTGTTTTATATCTTTCTCTCTTTAAATTTATATTTTATTTATAAAAATTTCGATTCAATCATTGTCCGAAAGAAGATACACTCGTATATGCTGTGATTGTGTTTATGGCCTTTACCAGTTTATTTTTTGGCATTACAGTTTTTAAAATACTACCAACTCAGTAAATGTTATTGGTCAAAAAGGGTTGTGCTTTATCAGTAGCACTTATGTATTTCATTGAAAGTGTTCACTTGTAATATATTTTCTTAATATGGTACCGTATTTTTTTCTGCACACAAGTCATTTTATGTTAGTTGCAAAAAATATAGATTTAAAAAAACCTTCTGTGCAATAACTTTTAATATAACATCTTTATTGTAGTATACAAACTTACCTCAAACTACGTAGTTTTTATATCATTAGCTATAGATGTTTTCTTTCAAACATATTTCTTCCTCTTTCTTATGGCATCAGAACATTGTTGGTTTATCCTTTATGATTATTAGTCTTTCATACAAACTTAGTATCATGTTATTAAAACATATTAAGAATGTTGGTGAAACATAAAAGTTTTTTTTAAGTCATTAGTTTTACCTTCTAAATGATAATAAAATAAACAGTGCAGTTAACAACATGCAATAAATAAATAACTATAAATTATATTCATACACTTGCATGAACACATACTTGCACAACTATAGATGCCAGTCACTCCTATTTTGACAGAATCACTCCAGTTTTTAACCCAGAATATACCATTACAATGATGCCCTTTAACTTTGGATTTTTTTTTTCATTGCACTATATATTGATAATGTTATCTACAGTTAGTGATATGGTAGAGAAAATGAAAAATAAAATATAAACATTTACCTTTAAAAACTTTTGATATTCATTTACAAGATTCTAGAGGTTATGCAAATGAAACTATTAGATAAAGAAAAATATTTTTATACTTAAAATGAAAATCACTTTGTACTTGAACTATTAATAGTTTGGGTGCAAATAACTACAATAGATAAATACTATATTTGTAGCAGAAACACTTAATTGAAATAATGTTATTGTTTGTGTACAAGGTACTTACAATCTTTAACAAAATTTTATCAGTTTTTGTGAGGATACATTAAAAACTCTAAGATTTACAGTATGTATTGTTGCACAAGTGAAATTGCCATACACCCCCCACGAATTGCAGGTGCCCTTGCTGAAAGGGTTAAATAGAATGTTGAACGATGAGAAACCATATTGATAGTTAGCCCATTCAGAAGTTGAACAGCTATATTAGTTTTATTAGAAAGGTGTCCAAATGAAAGCTATCTAGTCAAGAATGAGTATCAAAAAAAAATGATGGGAGGGAAAAAAAGAGTTGCATAACAAAGGAAATTGAAAAGAAACAACTCATGGGGAACAACAATTGCAAATAATGTCCTGATATGGATGTTGCATAAATTTAACTCTGAACACACTAACATCTGGCTATGCATTACATCATTCAAAATATGTAAAACGAAGCAATTTTTTTCACTTTACTCTGTTGATGGTAAGAAAGCAATAGCAGAAATTTAATCATTCCTATTTTTCCATTCGGCCCTGCATGGCCAGGTGGTTAGGGTCTCAATTCGCAATCTGAGGGTCGTAAGTTCGAATCCCTGGCCCACCAAACATGCTTGCCCTTTCTGTCATGGGGGTGTTATAATGTGATGGTCAATCCCACTATTCTTTGGTAAAAGAGTTGTCGGTGGGTGATGATGACTAGCTGCCTTATCTCTAGTCTTACACTGCTAAATTAGGGACGGCTAGTGCAGATAGCCCTCGTGTAGCTTTGTGCAAAATTCATAATAAATAAATAAATACTTTTTCCACTCAAATTCTGATTTTTTAGGCTGTCTTTCATATTTTACAACAATTATGACCTGCACTTCTGTTAGACGTTTATGGTATACATATAATGAAATAATATATTTAACTTAAAAGATTTCAGTTCTTGACCTATCAATAATAGAAAGGATCAGAATATGTGAATTTAGGTCTATGTTCAGGGCTTGGCTAGTTTTAAAGACTTGTTGTAATTGGTGTTGAAATTTTGTGGAATATGATGATTATGTACATTATAATGTAAAACAGTTTAATAATATAAAATGTATTATGAGTAAGTAGCATTAATTAATCATTTGGGTATTCTTGCTGTTAATGTTTTCAGTAACATTAATGTTTTTAGTCAGTTGGAAAATACAACTTTTTGTCTACTTCTAGAACAATACAGTGTATGATGGTGATCTTGGACTGGGAAGTGGTGTAGCTCAACTAACCACAACACAAGTCAGAATTCCAGGTTTTCATGGTGAATCAGTTTGAAGATCTAGCCTTGCTTTGTTGAAATAAGTAATTTTTATGAATAGCTCTTTATTTCAACTTTTCATGCCCTATGAGCATTTAGCAACAACACCAACCACGATCAACTTATCAGCTGAATATATTTCTTAGTCTGACAAAGATAAAAGTCAATCTTGAATCTCGTAAAGATCTTATCTGTCTAATTTGCAGACGATTTGTGATGTCATCCAATACCTATATTTACAAGGATTAAGTGTTTTGTCAGTGTTGTTAACTTAGCATTTAATGTTTTATGATAAAGGTTTGATTAAGTTGTTTAAAATATTTTAGTCATTTATGTTATACTGCTCAATATCTAATCTCTGCTTTTGAATATAAAAGAATATTAAAATATATATATATATATGATAGAATAGTATCTCTTACTATTTGTAGGTGGCTTGTGTTTACTTTATTCCAGTTTTGTACCCAAGAAACTGAATTTGTGTATACCTCCCATGTTTCTAGTCTGAAGTGAACATTTTTTTGGTCAACTATAAAATAGGAATCCTAGAATGTAGACAAACTATTTAGTTAGTTTATCCTTTAGAATATCTTCATAAAACTGGATTAATTAGCAAACCTCTGTGTAAGAATACAGCCTTATAACTTAGGTTAAACCACTATAATACAGCCTATAGTACAATCAAAAACTTAAACATCTAGAATACAACCTGTAATAGAGTATAACAATTTATACATCTACAATACAGTCTGTAATACAATATAACAGTTTAAATATCTAGAATACAGTCTGTAATACAATATAACAGTTTAAATATCTAGAATACAGTCTGTAATACAATATAACAGTTTAAATATCTAGAATACAGTCTGTGATACAGTATAACAACTTATAAATCTAGAATACAGTCTGTAATACAATATAACAGTTTATACATCTAGAATACAGTCTGTAATACAATATAACAGTTTAAATATCTAGTATACAGTCTGTAATACAGTATAACAATTTATACATCTAGAATACAGTCTGTAATACAATATAACAGTTTAAATATCTAGAATACAGTCTGTGATACAGTATAACAATTTATAAGTCTAGAACACAGTCTGTAATACAATATAACAATTTAAATATCTAGAATACAGTCTGTGATACAGTATAACAGTTTATACATCTAGAATACAACTATAGAACATAATCAGTTCACACATCAACTACATAACATTATATTCTAATTAGTTTCTCACATCTAGATCATTGCCTCACTGCCTAATCAACCTATACATTCATAATACAAAAATAACTTGTTAAGCTTAAATGCTTGGAATATAACCACAAACTTACCAACTTTCTGATTAGGAATACAACCACAACTTGTTTAGGTTGCATATCTAAAACCCACAAATTTATGCACAGTTAGATTTGTTCAATTTTTCTTATATGTTTTTCAAGAAATCAAGATTTTTGTTTTAAAAAGATTTTTATTTATTACCTTATTCCACTTACAGTGTCTTGAGTTTTGTATATTTTAATTGTAATATATTCTCTTACTTTGAATTAGTTGATGAAAAAGATTAAATAATGCTGTGAAGGTTATTATGCTAGCTAGTAAATTGCAGTAATTTATTATACTCTAAACATTCCAGAAGTTTCACTGAGAAGGTTTACAAGAATTCCTGTTTAATTTGTTGAAAGTTTTTACCAGAGTTTACAAGAATATTTGTGTGAAAATATGTATAAAGTGAGCGAGAGTAAATGAAAGTTTGATTAGAAGGTTGAAATTATACAAGAATACTGTAAACGTGTACAAGAATCCTAGATTAGAAGGATAAAATTACGCAAGAATACTGTAAACATGTACAAGAATCCTAGATTAGAAGGATAAAATTATACAAGAATACTGTAAACGTGTACAAGAATCCTAGATTAGAAGGATAAAATTATACAAGAATACTGTAAACATGTACAAGAATCCTAGATTAGAAGGATAAAATTATACAAGAATACTGTAAACGTGTACAAGAATCCTAGATTAGAAGGATAAAATTATACAAGAATACTGTAAACGTGTACAAGAATCCTAGATTAGAAGGATAAAATTATACAAGAATACTGTAAACGTGTACAAGAATCCTAGATTAGAAGGATAAAATTTATACAAGAATACTGTAAATATGTACAAGAGTATTAGGTTAGAAGGTTAAAATTATACAAGAATACTCCAAATGTGAACAAGAATACTAGATTAGATGGTTGAAATTATACAATAATACTGTAAATGTGAACAAGAATACTAGATTAGATGATTGAAATTATACAATAATACTGTAAATGTGAACAAGAATACTCTTAAATGTGAACAATAATATTAGGTTAGAAGGTGAAAATTATACAATACTTTTAAATGTGAACAAGAATACTAGATTAGATGGTTGAAATTATAGAATAATACTGTAAATGTGAACAAGAATATTAGATTAGAAGGTTAAAATTATACAAGAATACTCTGAAATGTGAACAAGAATATTAGATTAGAAGGTTAAAATTATACAATACTCTTAAATGTGAACAGTAATATTGGGTTAGAAGGTTAAAATTATACAAGTGCATCTATTTCATTGTGAGTGCAACAAATGTAAAAAACAAATATTTGAACAGTTCGTTAGAAGTGTTAAAAACCATATCACCATCTTGAACGCAGGATTTTAGTTATCAAAATAGAAATTAGTTATTTGAATTATTTTGTATTCAGCTAGTTACCAGCAAACGAGTGTTCGGTCTGACGCTCTACTCACTTTGTAACGGCTGAATTAAGCCACTTGGTGGTGTTGTAAATTACAAATGTGAAAATGATGTATATTTCCTTAAACATTTATTATATTTGTGCATCTGAAAATGATGTATAATAAATATTTTATATTTATCGAACATTGATGTACGAATACTGTAAAGTATGTATAATCGTGCAGTATGCTTCTTATTTTTGAGCCCTGTTCTTGAAGTTACCTAAATAATGTGTTAAGCAGTGTAGCGCGTGTTCTAAACGCTAGACAAGTGCAGGTATTATTTATATTTCACAATTGTACTTAAAATTTAAACATATTGTCAGTTTTAGCTATCCATATGGTATTACAATATCAACTTTATTTTATGATTATGTAGTGGTTGGTTCGTTATTGGTTTTTACTAATAATATTTTATTTTATTTTCATTCCACGTAGAATTTTGTTAAGTATTTACGTGTCATAACACGCATGCCACTACTGTGATCTATGACTTTCATTCTGGAATGTAAATTTTCAAACATTATTAAAATGGTGAAAGAACATATTTGTTGTTGGGTTTTTCAGTCATTTGATTAAAATATATTTTAAAACATTTCGATATCGGTAGAAGCAGTTATCAATTAAACTAATCAAATATGTGTGAAATCAAGGTTTTGGTTAGTACCCTATATATATACAAGTTCTTAGTAATACTGTAGTCTTCATTGCAAGGTAGTGGAATAAAGAGGGCTCTGTTGTGTTTTTGTTATTTAACCCTTTTTTTCTTCTTTCATGCCCTATTTTATTGAAGCGTTAGAACAATATAAAAGGAAAAATTAATTAAATAAAACCAAAAAAAGGCGAATGACACGACTAACGAGGCAGCACTGAACTAACGCGATATCAACACAATTGTACCTTTGACTTTCGCATGATATATTTCTTTAACATTGTTAGGACTATTAATATTTTGTTTCTAGTATGTATCAGAAGGTAACTTTTCACTACCATTTCAATAGCCAGTTGTCAGTTAAATTATATGAGCTTCTTCACTTGATAAAGGACTAGTCCAATGTCGATAATATAACCTACACGAGTAATTGTAGTAACGGTGAAGTGTTAGAAGCAGTAAGATTGCCTTATAATCGTTATTTCAGCTTATTCTCTATTGTTAAACTATGCACCATACTTTAAATTATTTCCGTCTTTGTGCTTTTATAATCAAGAAGATATACAGAATTCCTTTTTTTATAATAATCGATTTTGTCGTTTTATGTTCCAGTGTTTTCTGTACAGTTAAATATAAAGATAACAGTTTCTATAAGGTTTTCATAAAAAAAAATACTCTATTTACATCCATTAGTCTAGTTGTATGGTAGCTTTATAAGTACATCTGAGACATCTTGAACAAACGCCTTCCCACTCAAGATGGCCTGGCAGGAGCCACTCCAGGAATAACCATTGTGTATTTGAAGAACACCCCATCTCCGAGATTCGAGAAGTTTACGTGTACGACAATCAGAACCTGGCCAAACTAATAATGCACATAAACGTTATTCACTCTTTTTATGTTTTATAAAGACTATAATTCCTACTTAAGATAAGGCTTAAGCAAAGGACTATACGTGAAAGATGTTATTAATGGACTGCTCAGAGGCGTCGCTAGATAGGTACTTATAAGATTCGGGGCTTAGGCCCATAGGCGCGGTTATTTTCGGCGTTTCAGTATGATATCGATTATGGTTTTCTATCGAGATTTGTGAAGACACCAACTGAAGATTCAGGGGCATGAACTCCGTGTACCAGCGCCTAGCTGATAAAGCTCTGTGCTAGCAGCTCCAAAACTTCCCTAACATATGCAGTCCATAAATAGCCACTTTCAAATTACTGCAATACCATCTCAACATTTTACTTCAACGATGCGGGTACAAGGATTGACTTCACTAATTACATTAAATATGAGAGAAAGAAAATGAAACTTTGTACTGTCAGTGGTTTTTTTTTTGTGTATTATCGGCTGAGGAAGATTTGGCTATTATTTTTATTATTAATAATATTGTAAGGAGAAGCTCTGGTAGTTATATCTCAAGCTCCTTCTAGCTTAAGGGAAGAGGCAAAGTTTCATATTGTCCAGGGCTCCAAATTCTTTAATCCAAAACCGGCAGGTGCGGTTCATTAGAAATTGTAATATAGTGACGTCTACAATGAAACGAGAAAAAAATATAAAACGCTAGTGTAGCAGTGCCTTGGTGGTAATTTTTATCAGTTATTTTTCAAGTACCTTTCATTAATATACTAAAAATCAAGACAAAATGAAATTTTTGAAATTAATTTGCGGTTTAATGAAAATACAATTTGATGTCCTTTGAACTAATAGCCGTAAATTCACTATATATATATATGTATATATATACAAAAGCAGGCCCGTACGCAGAATGTTTGAAAGGATATTCTAATTTTTGAGATTAAAAGCTAACTCATGTTGTGCGAAGTACAATCAGCATGTTGATGCTACTGAAGTCTGGGAGCATGCCCCCCAGAAAATTTGTAAAAAAATAGATGTTAAGAGATTAAATCTGGAAGCAATTTTGCATGAAATATAGCTCAAACAATTGAATGGCTGTTCACATAAAATCCACAAACATTCAATGAAAAGTCAACAAATTATAATTTTGTTATAACACTGCGTGGGGAGATAGACTTAGATTTAGCATAAATATGTATGTTTTATAATAGTGTATATGAGGAGTAGTTATTAATTGTTAAATTATATTACTAATTTAAACAATTCTGTACAACAATACTATATTAGCTATTTCAGCCATTGGCTAAC
>NW_013666725.1:73628-78587 GCF_000517525.1 Limulus polyphemus | reverse complement strand
ACTGTGTTGCTGTTTGTTTATTGTTGAAATTTATCGCCAACAAGCCACAGACACCTACTGTAAATAATTCGAACTACAAAACCTGACAGAAGCAATATAGATTTTACAAAGTGTCAACAGAAGCCATTGCATGCGACTATTTCAAGACAAAAAATGTTAATACTTCGTAAGAAGACTGTAGAAAACGTTAAATATCATAAGAAGGTGTGCTGTAACTATATAAGCATAATTTTTTACGTCACAAAAATAGGATGTCGGCCTAACCCTCTTTTCCTTTACGTAAATGCGTAAAAAGTATGTTGAAACTACAGACAAATCTATTTCTTCTTGTGCAGCCCAGTGGTTAGTGTGCCTGACTGTGGATTCTTTGATCGCGCCTTATTCCTGATAACAAAAAAGAAACAATCGCTCTCCGCATTTTGAGGTTGTGGTGCGTTATAGGAGTGGTAGTTAGATCCCACTGTTTGATACGAGCAGTCCACGAGTTGGCGGTGGGTAATATTGACTAGCTGTCTTTCTTATAGTCTGTCACTTACAAATTAGAGACGGCTGGCGCAGACAGCCCTCGAGTTGCTCCGCACTAAATTCATCAAGCAATGTATTCTTGTGCTTGAAGTTAGTTGTTAGCAAAACGTTGAAAATGTGTACTTTATAATTCGACACGCATATATATTTGAAATACCAAAATCCAAGCCATTTATACTCTATTTAGTATGATTCAGTTCATATTTACAAAGAAATGCTAACACAGTTCAGCGTCCTGAGGTGAAAATGTGGTTAGGGCGCTCGACTCGAAATCGGAGGATCATGGGTTCGAATCCCCGTCGTCACTAAACATGCTCTACCCTTCAGCCTTCGAAGCATTATAAGGTGACAGTCGACTATTTGTTGGTAAAAGAGTAGCCCAAGAGTTGGCAGTGGGTGATGTTGACTAGCTGCCTTCCCTCTAGTCAATCACTGATAAATTAGGGACAGATGGCCCTCGATTAGTTACACGTGAAATTGTAAACAAACCAAATTTGAAGGCGTGGCACTTGCAACTTACTTCCTTTACTTAGTAGTAATTATTATAATCATGTGAATATTCTTGTGGAATTAATAGGAGTATTCTTTATTCTAGTACAATAATAATATAGCGGTTGTTAAAATAAACCAACAATACTTAATTAAAAATGAGAATGTGCCCTGTCTCAAAATAAAACATTTACCCAGTAATTTACTGTACATAGATAAAAACCTTGAGGATAGACACATTTCATACACACTACCAGTTTGAATGTCTTACTTCGTCATCGTCAGGTTTCAGATAATTGTGGTATTTAAAATTTACACAATTGTCTCTTCAATTTTAATTAAACTTATGATGTGATTGAATATTACTCTAAATCGATTAGTCATATTTTATGTACAACATAATCTTCGTATTTCTCATATAAATCCCCTGTTAACTCGCATCGTGAAGTAAAGTTGTTGTTGTTTTTCGGAAATTTGGGTAAAGCTATACAAGGGTTATCTGCGCTATCCATCTTATTTTGAACTGATAGACTAGTTAGAAGGCAGATAGTCAATACCCACCGCCAACTCTTGGGTTATTCTAATCGAGTAGTGGGATTTGATTGTCACTCTTATAATACACCCACGACTCTAAAGTGCATAGCGCGATTTGGTAGCAACGGGGTGCGAACTTTGGACCGTCGGTTTCACAGTCTAGCACGCTAATCGATAGGCCACGCCCGACCCAGCAAGTAAAAGTGGAATTGACGGTTTACAAGGAACATGATAAATAGCTTTATCGAGAAAAACCTACATCTATTACAAAAATTAAGTTTTCGTCTTTTCCTGGAGTTTGGTAAAGTGTAGTAGTTTTATCGATAACCAGTTTGACTAGCCACGTGAGTTACTTTGTTTTGCGATTGGTCTACTGTAGTCTCCTAGCAACGTCAGTCATCTACTTCCTATAGCTGAGTGCTGACAACACGGAAGCTCTGCATGTTTGGTACACTTGTCAGACTACTTGTGATGGGTGAATGAGACTATAAGTGTTCCGTAAAGTGAAGACAGTTCACGAGTTGGCACTATACGTGAGCTCTTTTTTTTTTTCACAATTAACCTCGAAGGAGATGCACTTTTCACGCGACTAATGAGAACCCACGTGATCTCGGTCACATACAGTTGATTTGCATTTCTTACGGCACAGGAGGAGAAAGACTCGGTCAAGGTGGAACGTACCTACCAAGTGACCCTATCCGCTAATATTGTCATCTTTGGTTTGTTTACATATTCTAAATTCGTACTATTTGCGTGGGAAATTGGACTTGTTTTACCTTTGTATCGTAAAAGAAAGGTGTTTTCAAGAAAAATCTCATAAGGTGAGATATCAATTTTAAACATCATATATAAAGTTAAGACAACGGCGTTACTACTAGGTCTTAGTGAAATATGTCTAAAACTACGTATCGATAATATCTTAGTTTATCGTTACATAACTAGATAATATCAAATCGCGTTTTGAAAGAAGAGAAATTTTCTAAGTATTGAGTAGGTCTATGATTAGACGATCTGGTAAAGTACCACTTAGTTACTGCCAGTTACAGAAAAATACACCATACGTAAGGGACGTTTTTGGTATACGTTAAAAAGCTTTAAGCAAAATTTTTAAAAAAAAGTCTGTAAGGAGACACGATATTGTCTAACAATTTAAAAATCTTATTCACTTTCTTGATGTCCATATATGTTGCTGCTACTTTAACTGAAAATGATCAAGAATATTCCCACACACTTAAATAATTATGAAAAATGTAAATCAAGACACATGGTAGTGTGTCGTGCGTCCAAAACAACTTGCTACAAAACACATTGTGTGTTATTAATTAACCTTATTCACTTTCTTGATGTCCATATATGTTGCTGCTACTTTAACTGAAAATGATCAAGAATATTCCTACACACTTAAATAATTATGAAAAATGTAAATCAAGACACATGGTAGTGTGTCGTGCGGCCAAAACAACTTGCTACAGAACATATTGTGTGTTATTAATTAACCTTATTCACTTTCTTGATATCCATATATGTTGCTGCTACTTTAACTGAAAATGATCAAGAATATTCCTACACACTTAACTAATTATGAAAAATGTAAATCAAGACACATGGTAGTGTGTCGTGCGTCCAAAACAACTTGCTACAAAACACATTGTGTGTTATTAATTAACCTTATTCACTTTCTAACGATATCTACTCTACAGTTTTGTTTTAGCGATTTTAGAAGAATAACACTACGGAACCAGAAATTCACCACATATTTTTGTAGTCAGTAAGGAGAAAAATGCAACTCGCTTTTAGATCTCTTCAGAAATAATGTTTACTGGTAAATATAAGTTAAGATCATTCAGGTAATGTAATATTCCGAAATATATCGTAGCTATCGCCAATTGAGTCTTAGTCGTGTAGGTTTGGAGACAGAATCACTATCATCATTATTTATTCCAAATTATAAAAGTACAATTTGAACAGTTGGGGGGTGTATTTTCGTCGCCCAGTAAAATTTGCCTTTGAGGCCCACAACGTTGTAGATAATGCACAGAACTGAATATACTAGAGATTACGCCTGTGTGTGTGTGACTTGCCGCATTGTAGCACAGCGGCATGTCTGCGGACTTATAACGCTAGAATCCGGGTTTCTATACCCGTGGTGAGCAGAGCACAGATAGCCCATTGTGTAGCTTTGTGCTTAATTACAGCATTAACTACGTAGGTATAATGCAGTTGGGCTGACCAAACTCTTAAAATAAGGCCCTTGATTGGGATCTGCCACAGGTTTGGTATGGGAAGGTTACAAATTGGGCCTTGAAAACAGAAAGAAGATTAAAAGTAATTAAAGAAAATTATCGAACATCTGCAAAGTTTGAGAATACGGTAAGCCTATTTCTGTTGCTTTCAGAGCATATATTATTAATTAACAGGAATGAATAGGAATTTTGATTGACGCGAGGATTTATTACGTAATAATTGACACGACAAAGAAGTATATGACATTAACAAAACGTTTAGCAGTGACGATGGTGTGAAACTAACAGAAAGTTGTTTTTGTCAACTGTGACAACTAGAATTTCATGTACTCGCGTTACAAAATCAACTTCAACGTGATCATGCACAATCTGTGTCAAAAAGATGCTTGTTATGCAATAGCTCAAAAATTGAGAAATATGTATTTACGGTCATCATACTTTCGTAGACATAAATGGAACTCAAAACGCTAACAGTTGGCAATAATAAATAGAACTAGATCTAAATAATTAATTAGCAATGTAGATGCTATTAACCAAAGCACGGAAAAAACATGTTGGAAACGTCGTCTACCGAGTTTATGTACAAAGTATTATTTCCCCAAAAGAGTGCCGAAGGCCGCCCGGAGGGGTCACTTGTTTTAACCACTCGCACCACTATACAGTAGTGTTTTATCTGTCAGTCAGTCAATAGACACTAAAATAACGTCACATAAAGGACGCTTACCGTTGCAATTTGTACTGTCGTAACGCCAGTAAAACGTGCGCATGCCATAAATCACGAGAATAATTATGCATTCTGTAGGTTACAACACAGCATGACATATGAATTTTAAAAGCAAGAAGAAAATAATTTATTACTCTTAATTTTGGTTTTATTTACGCTTGAAACAGAACACTTTCCGTGACCCTGCGCAAGTACGTCTAGTATTTAGCCTATCAGTGGGTCAGTTAGTTGTTCAACAAATACAATTTAATTTCTCTTAGTGTTTTAACTTTTTCGTAGTAGGGTTTTTATTCTAAATCTCCAGTTGAAGAAATATTAAGCAACAAGAAGAGGTTTACAGTTTGGTTTATCTGAAAAAAAAACAGCAGTTAAAACGTTGAATACTGCTTGGAGAAAAAACAACAGTTAAAACGTTGAATACTGCTTGGTTTAGAGAAAACACAA
>NW_013666725.1:66987-73467 GCF_000517525.1 Limulus polyphemus | reverse complement strand
CTGAATACTGCTTGGTGTAGAAAAAACAACAGTTAAAATGCTGAATACTGCTTAGTGTAGAAAAAACAACAGTTAAAACACTGAATACTGCTTGATGTAGAAAAAAACAACAGTTAAAACGCTGAATACTGCTTGGTGTAGAAAAAAAAACAACAGTTAAAACGTTGAATACTCCTTGGTTTAGAGAAAAACAACAGTTAAAACGTTTAATACTGCTTGGTTTAGAGAAAAAACAACAGTTAACACGTTCAATACTGCTTGGTTTAGAGAAAAAACAACAGTTAAAACGTTCAATACTGCTTGGTTTAGAGAAAAAACAACAGTTAAAACGTTCAATACTGCTTGGATTAGAAAAGACTGATCTTAAAAGTACTGGACATTATTTTCTCTACAGAAACAAACAACAAAAAACAGCCTTCAGCAATGAGTACTGTTTGTTCAGAGGATAATGGCCTTCACCGTTCGTTGACCGTAATCTAAACCTTTTAAAATGACTTTCTTCATCTTGCTTTTGCTCCAGGCTTGCTTTAATCCGACTTGTTTCCTTTTATTGAATTGTTATATGGAAAACGAACTACCCAAATATCCCTTAAGGACCGAGAATAGACTTTTAGATTCTATATTTTTAATATATTTTATATTTAAGGTTTTGGCGTTACTTTGGCGCTGTTACTTAAAAACTGTTTTTATTATTATATTCATTATACTGGAAATAGTATTAAACGAAGGAAAGGTTTTGTTCTTCTAATTTCGTAAACCAGTTAGCCAGAACTTACAATAAATGACTTTGAATTAAAGATTTATTTCATCTAAATCTAGGAGCTAGAAATGAGGCTTAGTTAAGGTGCGGATTAAAGATTTGCTTTGATCTAACCAGTAAGATGTGGATTAAAGATTTGCTTTGATCTAACCAGTAAGATGCGGATTAAAGATTTGCTTTGATCTAACCAGTAAGATGCGGATTAAAGATTTGCTTTGATCTAACCAGTAAGATGCGGATTAAAGATTTGATTTTATCTAACCAGTAAGATGCGGATTAAAGATTTGCTTTTATCTAACCAGTAAGATGCGGATTAAAGATTTGCTTTTATCTAACCAGTAAGATGCGGATTAAAGATTTGCTTTGACCTAACCAGTAAGATGCGGATTAAAGATCTGCTTTCAGCTAAACCAGTAAGTCTTAAATTAGTTGTTGGAATGTGAATCAGAGTTTTTCTATGAGTCATGAATAAGTTACGGTTTAGTTGAGCTTCACGCAGTTGATACTTAATCCAACGTTTTGACCCTTTCGATTAGTAAGTAGCCTTGTAGTTTGAGGATTGGATTTATGCTTGAGTTTGTTAATAAGTTTATTTTCGGCCAACAATGTTGTTATATTTAGAAAACCTGTCGTTGTTTAAAAGTAATATGGAGATTTCAACTGTGCAGTGGAATAATTCTTGCTCCTACCAGATTCCTAATATATGTTCATCTATAGATTACATCTATCAAATTAAAACACAGCGAGCTAATGTCAAAATTCGATTTTGGATAAAATAACGATTTTCAACTTTAAATATGAAACAAATAATTCTGTTTGAGTGAAGAGTCAACCCGGTGTTTTTGTTCTGTTTGTAGTAAAGTAACCGACTTAATTGTGGTTTGTTTGAAGTTAAGCACAAAGCTACACAATGGGCTATCTGCGCTCTGCCCACCACAGGTATCGAAACCTGGTTTCCAGCGTTGATTATTTGTGGTAAATGTCACACTGCCCTATCACGTTGTATATGTCTTACTAATCATTTTGTCCCCCCCCCTCCCCAAGTGGCACAACGCTATGTCTGCGGACTTACGACGCTAGAAACCAGGTTTCGATACCAATGGTGGGCAGAGCACAGATAGCCCAATGTGTAGTTTTGTGCTTAACTTAAAACAAACTAATCAGTTTCAGAGATTCCAAAATGAATACAAGTACCTTTTTGTTTGTGTTACAAAAAACAGCTTTCTGGAACAAAAGACCTGTAAATCTTATACGTATATTTTTCATTCTGCATAGATATTATGTGGGTAATTTTTGTAAGATGTAAATGAAAAACAAAAAACGTTATGTTCTCTATAAAGTTGAAATAATGTTTTTATATTCTGGACGATTAGTTGAACTGTGAGTTTGTAATGATTCAAAGAAGCAACTTCTACACATAGATAGCGTCATGTTTTGTTCACTTTGGAAAGTTAAAACACCTAAGTGTTATACGGGTGGATGTTGGAATAGAGTCAGAATGTTTCTTTTAGTAACAGGAAGGTACGATCTATCAAAAAAACAATGTTTAAACTTCCTGTCGTCTTTTGTTGTTGCATTGTTAGCCTGACTGTCTAGTTGGAATCTTTAACCTTGGCACGATTGTATCTATTGGTAGTACAGGTGGTGTTAGAGAAACGTCATACCAGGTAAGTCGCTTGGTTCGTTTACAGCTATGACTAGATTCTAGTGGTTTGAAAGAATATTTTACTAAATATTAAGTTGAAATTTATAGGATACGTATCCTCGAAAATCGAAATATATTCAAACTTGTGGTGTCAAAATCGAACTTTCACAACTAGCAATTTTATTGTAACATACACTTTCATTAGCACATGCCTTTTGAATGTAAACTGAATGGATTATGATTCTAAACAAGTTTTTTGCTTTAAAGATATCTGCCAACTTTCAATGAACGTAGAAAAATAATGTTCTTTGTGTTTCTATTTCGAGTGACTGTCATAGTCAGTTATTTGTTACATACATTTCTACATGTTTTACTGTATACCACTATACTACGTCAACATTATACGGTGTGTGCGAACATTAGGTAACGTATTACAAACTTAAACCACGACAAAAAAGTAACAGCTAAGAAGCTACTATTTATGGTGGATAAAGAGCACATGCTTGCAGTTCTTACTACACACCATTTGCCATTAGTACACCTCTACATTAATTCCGTTTGTGTCTCTCAGGACATCGAGTCAATATTCAGTTTCCATCCATGTGCTGCCTAGGATGTAGGACGTCACAGTTGCTGTTGTATCAGTAATCCGTTCACGTAAGGTCTCCATATCAATCAACTTTGCCCTTTAGATCAGAAGTTCTCAACTTCATTGCATTGCGATTCCTTCTAACAAAATTTACCACGCGGCTCCACAACCTTGTGTTATTGCAGAGTTGTTAGTATTGATAAATAAAACATGCACTACAAGGCGGTACCAATAAAACTACAAAAATGTAGTTTTGTTGGTAATCAAAATATATGTCCGTTTTAAAATTACGCAAGTATTCGGGTTAAGGTCGCAACCCATACTTTGAGAACCACTGCTGTAGATGATGTCCTTCACATAACCTCAGTGGGAAAAGTCCAGGAGAGTGGGCAGGCGCGACCGTACTGGCCAGAGGATCGGCCTATCACGCATCCTTTCTTGTGTAACACACTCCATGACTCTTGGATATTTTCCATACACTCTACGCTATTTTATATGCACTAGAATAGGCAATTTCATCTCTACTACACACACAGACTTTTCTGTCACTGTGTTTGTTAATGACATATTTGATGATGGCACGTGACTTATACGTTATTACAATTATTATGGACAAAAACTGCATACACGTGCTTTTTATCTACTACAAAGCCTAATTTCATAACTGTTACATTCTGATAATGGTTTAAGTTTGTAATACGTAACAGAGTTTTCGGACACCTGTATTTTTTACTCTACACTTTGTATCACAGTTCAGCTTTTTACTATATATGATATTGCTGTGCTGTGTGTGTGTGTTTGTATCATAGTTCCATATTTTACTGTATACTATGTTGTTGTACTGTGTGTTTGTATCATACTTCCATATTTTACTGTATACTATATTGTTGTACTGTGCGTTTGTATCATAGTTCCATATTTTACTGTATACTATATTGTTGTACTGTGTGCTTGTATCATAGTTCCATATTTTTCTGTATACTATATTGTTGTACTGTGTGTTTGTATCATACTTCCATATTTTACTGTATACTATATTGTTGTACTGTGCGTTTGTATCATACTTCCATATTTTACTGTATACTATATTGTTGTACTGTGTGCTTGTATCATACTTCCATATTTTACTGTATACTATATTGTTGTACTGTGTGTTTGTATCATACTTCCATATTTTACTGTATACTATATTGTTGTACTGTGTGCTTGTATCATAGTTCCATATTTTACTGTATACTTTATTGTTGTACTGTCTGTGTGCGTGTATCATAGTTCCATATTTTACTGTATACTATATTGTACTAGGCACTTGTATCAGTGTTCTATATATTACACTATACTATGCTGTACTGTGTGTGTTGTTCCATAATTTACTGTTTTATATCACTGTTTTGTATTTTACCGTATAATATGTTATACTGTGTTATATATAATTGCTCTGTATTTTATCATGTTGTACTAGGTGTATTTGTATGAATGTTCTATATTAGACATTGATATTGTGATATAACAGTACATGTGTTTCTCCCCGCGAAATAAAGTGAAAAAAAACATTTCTTAGCAAATCATTTTATCTTCAATAATTCATGTATCGTCACCAGACGATCACCTTGCAATTTACAATATACCCTGTAGAAATTTTAACTAGTCTTACAAGCAGATTGTGACATATAAATCATATTATACTGCGTAAACTGGTACACAGAAAATACGTTCCCAAGCGGCCTTGATACAGACTTTTTAGCAACATATTTTTATCTTATTATAGAGTCTGTGCTAAATCTAGTAGCGTGCCAAAACTTCACAAAACTTAGTTGGGTGTGGCCAGTATACTTGTTAATGTGTTCACTCGTAGGCTATTAGAGTAACAACTCATGTATATCGTTTCTACTATATACGTATTGTATTAAGTATCTTAATAACTCTCAATGTTGTACTTTTGTGTCACGTCATCTTTTTACAGCTAGAAACGTAACAGATGGAAACATCTACCCTGTCTAATGAATTTTTCTGTGTTCTATCTCATAAAGTTGTTTCACAAAATTCTTCTTTTATGTATTTGTGATTCGAGCTCAAGTAAACAGGAGCATCGTATTAATATTTTAGCAAATTAATGAAACAGGAGTTGGACTTTATTATTTAAAATTTCATGTGACAGCTTCACTTTGTTTTGAAAAGTCCTACCAACTAAAAACAAGAGTTGGCTTTCTAGATGCTATAAATTTGAAACTTACGTCTTTAGAAAAGTAAGGTAGACTTTGTCTACATGAAATGTTAAGTGCATAGCCCCATTAATGTAAAAATGATAACAGTTTAAGTCCCCTAACTCATCACGTGACTCATTATGTTTTTTATCGTATATGGACAACTACTATATTTTCGAAGTGAAACATGCATGTCATAAAACAGCATACAGGAATCACAACAGAATTTAAAAAACATTGGAAAAGCGCGTTGCCGTCTCTTGTTCGGTATAGTTATGGTATATAAGCTATCCTGCTCCCATCGATCTTTCAATGAAAACTTGAAGTAATTATTTCAGTAAACTATCCTGCTCCCAGCGATCTTTCACGAATTCGGTTTGTTTGGAATTTCGCGCAAAGCTAGTCATCACCCCTCACCGCCAGTTCTTAGGCTACTTTTTTACGAACGAATAGTGGGATTGACCGTAACATTATAACGTCACCACGCTGAAAGGGCGAGCATGTTTGGTGGGACGGGGATTCCAAACCCGCGATCCGCAAATTGCGAACCAAGCGCCCTAACCACCTAGCCATGCCAGGCCCTCTTTCAAGAAAAATTTGAAATAACTATTTTAGCTAGTTTGTTTGTTTGTTTGTTTGTAATTAAGCACAAAGCTCCACGATGGGCAACTATTTTAGTAAACTATCCTGCTCGAGCAATCTTTCAAGATAAAAATTAAAGTACCTATTTCAGTGAATTATCCTGCTCCCAGCGATCTTTCAATGCAAACGTAATGTAACTGTTTCAGAGAATTATCCAGCTCCCAGCGATCTTTCAATGAAAACGTAATGTAACTGTTTCAGAGAATTATCTTGCTCCCAGCGATCTTTCAATGAAAACGTAATGTTACTGTTTCAGAGAATTATCCTGCTCCCAGCGATCTTTCAATGAAAACTTAATGTAACTGTTTCAGTGAGTTTCCCCCAGTGGCTCAGTGGTATGTCTGCGGACTTAAAACCGCGTTTCGATACCCGTGGTGGGCAGAGCACAGATAGCCCTTTGTGTAGCTTTGTGCTTAATAACAAGCAACAATTTCAGTGAGTTTATTACGAAAAATAGAAAAAAATGCAATAAAATGCTAAAAATTAACAGACAAAAAGACGTTATTTTGGATGAAAAGTGTGTTACGTATTAAAATTTCAAATGGTCTTAAATTGAGTTAGATGATAATTTAAATTTAGTAGTTAAATTGTATTTTGGATTTAGTATTTAAATATATACCGATATATAGTCAATTTATGA
>NW_013666725.1:64195-66708 GCF_000517525.1 Limulus polyphemus | reverse complement strand
TGGAACTTCCTTGATATCTTATCGAGGGTTCACGATGAGCGTGTTGATTACGAGTTGACGTACGTATATATAATTCACTTAACGGGAAGCTAGATAGCTTTGTCCTTCCTTATTCACCAGCTGCACACGCTGAGCCTTTATCCCTCGTTATTCACCAGTCACGCGCGCTGAGTCTTCCATGATGAATTTATATAATGTTTTCGTAAAAATACTAATGTCCGATGAGAATCCACTGAAGTTAAATGATTTGTAAAGTTCAAACTTTGTAAATGCTCCTGATCAAATATCTTAAGTTTACCAATTGACAAGAGTTATAACAATCACAGTTATAGCTTCCAAAGTTTATAGCGAACTAATAATAGATACTCTCTTTTGGCGCGTCGCGTTGGTTATATTTATAGGCGTGTGGGGGTTTTCTAGAAAATTCAGATTGCGTAACAATACAAACTTAAGCGTTTACGTACATACATATATTGTTGATTCTTACTCTCGAGAATCTTCTACAACTTTGGAGAATATGCAGGAGTTTCGCAATACATATTTAACACTAATCTAGTTTCTGAAAATATAAACTTAATATAAACAAACTTTGATATTAAAATAAATATATAATAATAAATTCGTTACAAGTGAAAATAATTTGTGTTCAATGAAATATAATCTCACATATAATGAACGCCAAATATCCAAAGATGAATATTAACCCTCAAACTGTCGACTTGTTTATATTGTTTCTTTACTGCCAGCAAGGTCAAAATATTGGATTATCTACTGTATAAAGCAAAGTGTGTGTCCAGAAAAATATACGGTTGTATATCCATCATTTCATGTCTGTTCCTGATACGTTTCCACATTTCTTGATCAATCAGCACCAAACTTGACACAGTGATGTATTGATACCTTTATGTATTTTTATTGCACTTTTAATGTTTATTATATTAAGAAAAAAAAATAGAAACACAATTTCCTATTCTTTATTACAAACGAGTATTTATTTCATCCGTCCAACGAACAGGTACTCCAGCTTGTGTTGTATAATGTTTATGTTTTTGTCTGTTCTATCACCTGGTGTGAAGAAGTGATAACATAAAATACATAGGGGACCACAGTAATACTTAATGGGATTAACTACAATATTAATGATATTAAAGTCTACATTTTCTGCGTGAATCATTATCAAGGACCTTGTAACCAACATGGATCTTTTGTTTGTGTTTAAGAACAAAGCTAAAAGATGGGCTACCTGCGTTGTGCCCACCGCAGTTATCAAACCTAAGTTTTTTCTGTTATGCCCAAGGTCGTTAGGAAAATGGACCTCATCGATAATTCTAGAGGTTAACAAACTAACAAGCTATTTTAAACTAATCGCTTTACTGGACACACTTTTAAAAGATAACAAAAAATACGATTCAATATATATCGGCTAAATCTCATAATAGTAAATTGATATTTATAGCAGTCGTTGCGTATATTACTTTCGTTAATGTTAGATATCGAAAATTTCTACTTTAAAAAAACTCAAATTAATTGTTGGACAGCTAGGAACTTATTGTTTATACGACTTTGTGTTCTAAGGTGTGAAATAATAATAATAACTGTGTGAAAAAAGAACAACAAAAAATAGTAATAACAGGATAACCCTGTTGAATATGTTGCTTTATAATAAGATGGAGATAGGGAAAAAAGGACAACAATTTCGATTCTGCTACTATGTAAAAAATTCCAGAAAAAAAATAAAGAAAGGACAGTTATTGTAATAAACCAGAAAAAATAAAGAAGAGGAAAACAAGATAGTTTTATTGAACATGTTACAGTATAAGGAATCAAAATACTAATAGTTATAAATGGACAACCTTAATGAATATATTGCTGTGTAAGAAAAAAATAACAATAATGGACAATCTCGATGTCCGTATGTTTCTATGTCAGAACGTAGAAAAATTACAGAACCAACTTCTTAGGCATGCTACTGCGTAAAAAAAGAAGAAAAAATGCATAAGTTTGTTCGGTATGTTGAAACAAGTACTGTTTATGTTTAGTTTTGTCTTTTTAAACCCAAAGTTGCACAATGGGTTACTTGTACTGTTCCCACCGCAAGAATCGAACCCCAGATTTTACAGTTATAAGCCTACAAGCTTATCGCTGAGCTCCCGAGAGGAAGTATATTTGGTTGGAGACGAAATAAAAAATTATGATGTCATTACTATAAGTAAGAAAGTATCTGGAGATAAGCAATATTGATTTGGACGTGACTATTCAATAGTGATATTATACAACGTTTGTTTGATCATGTAAATACTACTATCCTTGTTTTGGGTTTAAAAAAAATGAATAAATTGCTAATTGACTTTTTTACCCGTATTCCTCTTTCAGAAAGCTAGGTATAATTGTTTATTACCGGCACTCAGACGTATAAGCCTTAAATAGTAAATCTATTTTGGATTATTTAATGTTAAGGAATCATCCACTAAATTAGGCCCCTAACACATAGGGCAAAAGATGCAAGCGCCCCC
>NW_013666725.1:61031-63627 GCF_000517525.1 Limulus polyphemus | reverse complement strand
GATACTCTTTGCAGGTCATAAACAAAGATATAGACAATTTTGAAATTTTTGTCTTTTGTTCAATTTTTCAGCGAGGATTATACAATTTGGGGTTTTCATGTGCATGTCAAACTACTTACATGGGATTTGATACAAAGATATATTTCTTGCAGGTCCCAAGCAGTGATTTAAGTGATATAGACAGTTTTTAATTTTTCTGTGTTTTTCACGATTTTTCCGGTGTCAAAATTGGCCATGTTGGGATTGCGTGGCAAAGACATGTTGCATTCGCCCAGAATTTTTGGCCTCTTTCATTCATATCTTAAGTTAAATTGCCTGCTATCTAGTGTCTCAGCGGTATAACAAACATCAGAGCTTAAAAACGCTAGAGTGCGAGGCTTAGTATTCGCGGCGGACATAGCCGGGCTCGCCCATAGTGTGGCTTTGTGGTATTAAAGACAAAGATTTAAATTTCCTCATATCCTATTGACATAACCACAGATTTTACTTGAGGTAGAGCCTTTCTTTTTCTTCTTTTTGATTTATGTTTTAAACGAATTGCAACTTAACCTGTTAACTCAGCCTATGGCTCGGCCTTTGACGTGGTCGTTCTTGTTCCTCCGTATTAGTGTTTTATATCTGTCTTAAAACTCATGTTATTAACTCACAACATAGTAAAAACAATCCACGACTCACTAATGAAGGAAGGCCATTATTAGAAACAAACATGCTCAGATAACTAAAGATAGCTAGCTACTTTTTAGTCGATTTTTAAGCAAAGATTCGGTAGGTTAGACTGTTTGTGTTACAGTAAACTCTAATTTCTCTGATTATCATACTCCCTGATGATATATTGAATGTTTTTGTTATGCATCTAATGATTATGATTCACTGAATGATTATTAAGTGTGAAGGATTAGTAGCCTAATTCGATAGCAGCTATAGTATATAACGTATTTTTCTAAGCTGTTATTCCAAGCATTTTTCACTTCCCATATATCTCACTATCAAAAGTAATTTTGGTTTGACATCTCCGATAAATTTCCTTAATTGTAGTTGTTCAACGTTAAACTTAACACACAGTTACTTGATCTCCACAACAACTATAGATTCGAGAAGCTAGTTAATAAGGACAAGTGTAGTGCTCTGCTGTTAGTGGAACGAAAGAAACAAGATATGGTATTGAGATAAAATGGAGATCAAACACTATATTTTCCCTCAAGAAAAATAAAATAAAATGCTGATTTTCGGAGTAGTAAACTAGTACATTGTGGTTTATTATTAACTAGCAGAGACTCGCCAAACATTTGCAGTTTAATTAGTATCTTTATTGGAAAAAAAACACTTCTTTAAATACTGAATTTCTAGAATAATTCTAACCGTAGACACCGAAATCTAGGCCTAATATTAGTTAATCCTTTATTACGAACGGCTTATATTCAATAAAGAGATAAATTAACACTGTAACTTGTGTACTTTTATTGCTTTAGTTTAGTTAGGGCATAACTTTACTCTATTTAATATTATCGGTAAATATACTTATAATATTATTCTGCTACCTTAAGTTAGATATTTGTAAAAACGTTGATAAGTTTTTAATATGTTATTGTACAAAATGTCTACCAAAGTATAGTGAAGATAACATAACAATATTTAGGGACAACAAGGGACTTATTGGTCCGTCTCGTCTGTCCCATCCTCTAACGTAAACTAAAACTATTAGATAAGTAAATTTATAAACATCCTAAAGCCAGCCCTTATCAATCATATATTTATCAAGCTTTCTCTTCAGCTTACTTAAATTTACTACCTCACAACATCCGAAGACAACCCATTCCAGGGCTAAATCCCCGGTTAGAAAAATAAAACTGTCTTAGCTGAAGATGACTCGTACTTGGTCAAAATTTATATTTATGTCCCCTAGTGTCCTACTATTCTCGCCGTTAAGTATGAAAAAAAGCAATTTTAAACACCTCAATCAGGTCCCTTCTAATTCTTCTTTTTTCAAGTGAAAACAATCTGAGAGATCTTAACCTCTCGTTGTTTGACAACCCCTTCATCCCAGGCATCATTCTAGTAACTCTCTTCTGAACCCTTTCCAACAATTCAATGTCCTTCCTAAGGTAAGGAGCCCAAGACTGAACACAATACTCCAAATATGTCCTAACCAGTGACTTATACAAGGATATTATAACCTCTTTAGACTTGTATTCAATAGCAATAGCACACTGTTTAGATGGCTTAAGAGACTGATCAACTACTACACCAAGATCCCTTTTTCTCAAGGCCCGGCATGGCCAGGTGGTTATGGCGCTCGACTAGCAATATGAGGGTCGCGGGTTTGAATCCCCGTCACACCAAACATGTTCGCCCTTTCAGCCGTGTTGGCGTTATAATGTGACGGTCAATCCCACTATTCGTTGGTAAAAGAGTAGCCCAAGAGTTGGCGGTGGGTGGTGATGAATAGCTGCCTTCCCTCTAGTTTTACACTGCTAAATTAGGGACAGCTAGCGCAGATAGCCCTCCAATAGCTTTGCGCGAAATTCAAAAACAAACAAACAAACCTTTTTCTCATGACACTGTTAACATTATTTCTATCCAAATTATACTTAAAATT
>NW_013666725.1:58189-60511 GCF_000517525.1 Limulus polyphemus | reverse complement strand
CTTCCAATCCTCTGGTACTTGCCCACTATTCAAGGACATACAAAAAGTAGTAGCAAGTGGCTCACACATTCCAATCCTTAACCTCTTTCAAAACCCTTAAGGAAATATTATCTGGCCCATGATCTTTATCGTTTTTATGTTTCCCAATTTTTCTTAACAAGCTCAAATTAATGCAATAATTTTGTTTGATCTTGTTTCCATCTATCAACTGATCAAAATGAGTAATAGTGCTGAAAGCTTCATTAGTAAAAACTGAATAAAAAGTAGAATTTAATAACCTGGCCATCTCATAATCATCAGATACAAGCCTTCCTTTATCATCCCTCAAGGGTCCTACCCCACTCCTAACATTTTGTTTATCCTTAATGTATTTAAAGAAATCCTCACTGTTATTTTTAGATTTTCGGCCAACTTTTTTCATATCTTTTTTGATGTTCTAATTTCCTGTTTGACCAACTTTCTTGGTCTTCTATAATCTTCTAAATCTCCTGTCATACCAGTTAATTTAAATTTCTTAAATTTGTGATGCTTTTTTAAAATTTTATGTCTTATACCCTTTGCGATACAACCTGTTTTTTTTCTTCCAGCCACACTTTTCTTTCTATAAGGAATATTTATCTTGAATATTTAAAAATTTATCTTTACAAATTTTCCACATGTTATAAGTGCCTTCAAATAACTCAGCTGCCCAATTAACAACAGGTAATTCTTGTTGCATCCCTTCAAAATTTGGTTTATTGACATTTGTAACCAAAATATTGTTCCTTATCTCCATATGCAGCAAAACATCGAATTTAATAGAGCAATGATTAGTTGATCCATTTGTTCCCCAGTTTCTACCTTCTCAACCATCTCTATATTAGAAGTTAACAATAAATCTACAAAAGCATTGTTTCTGGTACGTTCCTTGACCAATTGGTGAAAAAAAAACAATCTTGAACAGTTTCCAAAACCTTTCTCCCTGTCATGATATAAAAGACTGTTTGGTGTAGATATTATTAATTTATTTATTTTGTGAGTGAATATTTTATGATTGTTTAGTTTTGTTCATAACAAGAGTTAGAAGCAATTATTTTAAAGTAAATGTTATTACAAGTTTAGTTACATAAATTGGTAAAAGTGGTGCGTTGTGTTTATAACTCATTGATGTCGAGATTATAGAAGGTCGCGTGAAATTTATTGATACCGAAGATATAGTGAGCAGACGACTAAGTAATAAATATATAAATAGTGTGAGACGAGCGGGAACAGCAGACAGACAGAGCAGACGAGAAAGTAAAGTCACGGGAAGTAGAAGTTCGGCCAAGGAAAGTTAAAGGTAATGTAACTGCCGTAGGAGTGAAAGGTCTAATGGTTAATATGTTATAGGAAACTAACAGTTTTAAAAGAGATAAGAAGTATAGTTTATTCCGTCAAAGCGAGTTCTAAAGTAATTGAACAAGCCTGAGTGCATTTTGACAAAAGGAACAGACGATTACTGGAAGAGCAGTATACTTGTAAGTGAATTATACACGGAATACAAGTGCGATAGAAATAGAGAAAGGTAGTTCAGCTTGTCAACTGAAATTCTAAAGCAATCGAATAGGCCTAAGTGGATATTTGACAAGAAGAAGAGAACTATATATAGTTTATGATATACCTATAATCTCTATAGTGTAAATAATTTGTTGTACATACGTTTAACTAATTCAAATATATATATATATATATTGAAAATAAGTGGAGTGCATGCTGTTCGTTTATTTTTGAATTTATTGCCAACAAGTCACAGACACCTACTGTAGAAGAATCCTTAGCCCAGCAACAACACCCATATTATTCAACCTAGTTACTAAATACTACTATCATATATAATATTAAGAAGAATAAGCCACTTTATTTTCCTGACACTCCCTAGTGGTTTGACTCTAGCATTTCCCAATCTATATGTCTGAAATTATAATCATCCATAATTATGACCTTATTAACAGCTGAAATTTTAATCTCACCGTAAAGTTTCTTACTAATTTCATCAGTATCATCGGTAGTCTGTAACAAATTCTCACGAAAAGCCTTTTTCTATTATATCCGCTAAAAGAAACCCAAATGGATTCAATCTCCTTGCTATTATCTTTGATATTCTCAACTTCAACAGTATGTAACTCAAATTTAACATAGAAAGCCACTCCTCCCCCTCTCTTTAGTACTATGTACCTATTAAATAACCGATAACCTTGTGTTTTAAAGAAATTTCAGTCATCAAAATTATCTACACAGCGTGGTCACAAGTAAATAGACACCACCTTTTCAGAAAAAATGAAAATTTTCAGTCATATTCACATG
>NW_013666725.1:54292-57270 GCF_000517525.1 Limulus polyphemus | reverse complement strand
ACCTGCTTGACCAATTATCCTTCCTCTAACAAATCTGACAATTCGAGAGAACCTTGAGTTCTAGACATGTTGTAGCACAAGATAATTAGTGTGCGGACCATTTTCATTTATATAGTGCTCTGTGAACACCAATTACTTAGCATAAATCAGTTAAATGACGAAAAATTAGGTGTCTATTTACTTGTGACCACTCAGTGTACATTTAACCATGTTTCAGTTATTTCAATTATATCAAAATCCTCCATTCTTGCTAGTACTCTAAAGTCATCTATTCTATTTCTTATACTTCTAGCATTACAATAGTAACAATTAAGCCTATCCTTAGAACTACTTCTATACTCATTTCCTATGCTAAATTTTTCTCTGCATCTTTTTTCTTGCATTTAGTTTATTCTGGCCCTCATCAATGTCTAGTCCTTGTTTAAAACTTCCCTTACAGCTGAGTTAATAGCCTTTTCAAACAAGTCAGACAAAACTCTACTTAAATGTAAATCATTCATTACAAAAAACACCCTTTTCCCATTGAACTGATCCCAATAGTCCAAGCAGCCAATCTGCTCATCCTTACATATTAACCTAAGCCTAGCATTTAATTCCTAGTAACCCACTTACAGTTTCATCCCCACAATGAATTCTCGGTAGCATTCCTGACACAATTAATTATGGCTTTTTTCTTTAAATGCCTTTATCAGTCCCTTGTACTTATGAATTAGCTCCTCTGACCTACCTTTCCCTACATCATAACAGAACTGCATCGTTGCTAGCTCATTTATTACAAGATAAATAAAACATTTTGAATTTAAAAACCTGCAAATAGGGATCGTAAAAAAAAGTAAGGGAACAGAGCTGGAGATGCTGTAGGCATTATTTACTCAAACTACAAATCCTTATTTTGGCTCCATGCTGTTACCTAGAATTACATTTGGTGGAATCAAAATCGGGGTTTTTAGTTTGAATAAATAATGCCTACAGTATCTCCAGCTTTGTTTCCTTACTTTTTTACGAACCCTATTAGCAGGTTTTTAAATTCCGAATTTTTTTATTTATCTTCTTTGCTGGCTTTTTTTATGCTAAACTATGGGCAAAAGATTACTTGATATGATAGCTTACTTTATACATTGATAATAAGTACAGCTAATAGCTAGCTGATACGGTTCATGATGATTTACTGTAGTTATTGGCTATTTGATTGCATTAGTTCGAAATGTAGAATGTTAAGCTGCAGATTTGGAGATTTTTTTGAGAATATAGCGAGCATTTATAGTTTTGTGTAACTAAATTCTCTATATATAATGCATAGCAATGGGAAAATATATGCATAGACTAAGACACAACCCCCACTGAGCGCCTATAAACTTTTACCAGTTGAAAAGCAGCCTCTTCAAGTAAAACATATACGTGTAAAACGTCACTATAATAAACCTTCGTGTCTTTTTAAGTAATTAATCTACGAATGTGTGTAATAAAATTTAATATTATGTGTACTGATTTGTTTACTTCTTCACTTCATACATAATATAAGGGTTGGCTCTCTAAAGGCACCGATTGTATAGTGTACAAAACATTGAGTATCTACATGTTACAGTCATTTATTATTGGCTGGTAATTCCTGTTTCATCCTGTACTTAAGCTTTTTAATTAAAGGAACACCAGATATTCGTAAGAAAGCTAATTTCAAGAGGTAATGATAACATCGCTTACACTAGAATTATGATGTTTTTAGCTTATGTAAAGTATAGAAGAAAGAAATCGAGTTTTCAATACCACAACGACGTTCGCAGTACCTTATTTAGTATCCTACAAAAGGTTTGGGTGCAATAAACCAAGCCGTTTTTGTTGTAGGCAGTCAATAGTAAAGGTTTTAAAGCTTTGTTTGAACTCAATATTTACTGTTTAAATTCCTTGTGATATCTATTATGAACTATTATCGTGGTTTATGATATATCTTGCTCTGTCAATTATATTTTTCACCTGTGCCCTTGGATAACACAGTCTAATTCTTTTCTCCCTATTTAACCCACCGACTATCCTATCCACATGCCTTGTCAAAGAATCACCTATAACTATAACCTCCTTAATTTTATCATTCACATCCTTCTTTGTCCTTTTAGTTTTCCTTCCCTCCAATAGTTCATAATCTGCTCAAGCCAAGGGCTGAAATCTGTGGCTCAATAGAACATACTCATTACAGTTAAATTCACTACTTTTAGCTCTAATAGTACTGTTTCTAACTTCCTGAAAGTCATTGTTAGCTGATGTATTCCTTCCATGTAAAAGCTTAAGCTCCGCTTAAAATCCTGCTGCTATATCCCATAGTCTACAGTTCTCTTTATCTGTTGCCTCTACTTTAATTATGATAGTTTCCAACTCCTCCTCCAACCTACAAACAAATTGCACATCTTCATTACTAGTACAAGCTTACGTAAAAGTACATACCAGTCCCGAGTTCCAAATAAAACCCACTAGTTGCACCAATTACATCAAACAAACTGTGAATGCTTAACTCCTACACTAGTCTTAACCATTGTATTTGTAGCCTGGAAATAAATACTCATTACTAAATACTAGCAACTTATTGCCAACACTGTTAAGTCTAACGTTTGAGAATCAACTGTATTACAGTGTTCTATCACTTCTTTATGTTTACATTCGTTGTAATAAAGTGCGCGCGCATGCGCATTTAGATAGTAAGGGGCATGCTCATTATCAGGAAAGTCAAAACTGAGTATTATTATGATAGATACGAACTTCTAGGTTAAAATAAAGAAAAGTGTATAATAATGTGTGAACCACACAATAACTGTTATATCCAGTGCTGACGAGGTCTTTCGTCAGTAACAGAACGTTTCAGACCAGCTGGAATACGACAGGCATAGTAGTGGTTGAGACGCTATTTATATTGTTGCGTCATCGATATCACGTGACTATTCTCACGCCCTCTACTTTCTAGAACTATCCTGTACTTTGGCGAATGCTCT
>NW_013666725.1:50228-53446 GCF_000517525.1 Limulus polyphemus | reverse complement strand
GTAATGTAATGTGTGTGTAGATAGTGAGTAATTGAACTGCAGTCAGAAGTATTGTTGACGTTCGTTGATATAGCGTTTGTTATAGAGCGATTGTTGAAAATAAGTGTATCGTAAAGTTGTATTCGGAAAGAATATACCAGTTTTATTAAGTAAGGACTTGTGTCGCTAAAGTTTCGTCGGAACTAAGTTACGGAAAGTTAATTAACAGACGGAGACGTAACTTTTTATGGCTCGAAGGTTCGCTGTTGAGGTCTGTCTTTGTGCCTGTAATTTTCACTCTGGTGGCCATATGCAATTAGTGTCTATTTTTAAAGTTTATACTAGATTATCTTTAATGAAGTACAGCTTCCTTTATTTATCTTTCTCAGACAATACAGTGCATTTGCTTATCCTTTTCCTAGTCTAAAATATTGATAATTAATAATATATGGTGTGAAAATGAATGAAAAATAGTGTTAAATAATCCTTATCATAATTATAATACGACATAAATAAGAACTGATGAAGAATTACAATCACAAATATAACCCAGCTCACACCGTAACAGCTATTGTCAAACGATTTAATAATATGTCTTCTTTATCTAACCGACCGATCGCAAGAACCCGGAAATATCTGTACGTCACATGACAGTCGTAAAGTAGTCCTCCATCACTGATCTTTATATATTATATGGATAACACTTAACTTGCGCTGTAGTGAAAATACCTACCCAATTAGTTCCACATCACAGACTGACTAGATAGTGTGTGTCAGAAGTTTGTTTCTTTGGACATTGAATAAGAAATAAAACAACTTTTCTGTAGTTGAGATGTGATTATACTTTGTAATTTTATCGACTAATTCTTACATATAAAATGTGTTTTTATAAACATATATCAAGGGGAAATTCGAAATTAGTTCCTCTAATTTAGTTAACAAAAAAGTGTGTAGTTTGGATTTAAAAAAACAACTTCCGTGAGCTTACATTACAAAGTATGTTAGATTTTTATAGTAAGTCAGAAATAGAGAAATAACCACGATATGCCAAAGAAGACTGGAGAGGAAACTGCTTTTATTTTATTTTTTATAGAAATACAGGAGAACTACCACATTTTTACAAGAAAAAATATCCATTCAACAGTTTGTACAAATTCTGTTGATGCTGAATGAAGGGATTATTCGTATAGACAAATTCAAAGCAATTTCAATACATATTTCAGGCAGAGTAAATATAGTATATGTGAACTTTAATGGCCTGCAACTGCTTTTTACTAATTGCCGAAACGTTGTCTACTTTACTCTCAACAGGAAGTTGCAGTCCATTAAAGTTTTCAAACCTACAACATCAATACATGAAAGAAGAGCGGATTAACTAATTATCTTTAAATTAATTCGCAAAATATGACGCACATGAACATTTTATGCAAACTTAAGTAACATTTATGATGCTCTGAGTTAAAACAATTACACGTAATTTATAATAAAATTGTATTATATTATTATTCAAATTTATCAATTAAGAAGTGGTCATACTTAGTAAAGTGGATACATAAATACAATTGAATTGAACAGACACAAGCTTCGATGGGGTTTTGTTACAGATAGTACCCGTTGTTCGTACATTAAAGTTGATAAACATTCATTAAACTGGTACGTAATGAACCTAAGATGAATACTTACAAGTGGAATGTATTGCTACATCCTTTAGTCGATAATGTTGCTGCATCCAAAGGCCGAACAGCAAGGAACCTTGATAAAATTACTTTATAACAATAGTCGTATAACAGCATGATAATATAGGGGATGGGCTTTGTATGGGTGTGGTAAGATGGCCGTTGGCAATCTTTCGGTTACTTCAACTCTTGACATAGCCTGATAGCAGCGTGCGCTGTCCATGTATACAGATCGGTATCTTCTCTATACACAAGATAAATTAGAACATAATACAATTATCCCATGAAACAGAAGTACTTTTACATGTCACTTAACATGTCAAGTTAGGACATTTAATGTATACTGATGTCAAGTTATAGAATAGAACATTTAACGTATACTAATATCAAGTTATAGTATAGAACATTTAGTGTATACTAATGTCATGTTATAGAATAAAGCATTTAATGCATACCAATTTCAAGCTATAGTATATAACATTTAATGTATATTAATGTCAGGTTATAGCATAGAACATTTAATACATACCAATGTCAAATTATAAAATATACATTTAATGTATACTAATGTCAAGTTATAGAATATAACATTTAACGTATACCAATGTCAAGTTATAGAATAAACATTTAATGTGCACTAATGTCAAGTTGTAGAATAAACATTTAATGTACACTAATGTCAAGTTGTAGAATAAACATTTAATGTACACTAATGTCAAGTAATAGTATAAAACATTTAATACATACCAATGTCAAATTATAGAATATACATTTAATACATACTAATATCAAGTTATAGTACAGAACATTTGATATATATCGATATGAAGTTATAGTATAGTTTTGTTCCAGAATTTTCTCGCGAAGTTATGCAAACAGCGCATAGCTATCCTTCATTTTGAATTGATAATCGGATAAACCCTGATTCGTGACTGGCACTATGATCAGATGCTGTATTTGGGGAATAATGTATTCCAGAACAAGCACAGGCCCGGTCCTTGACTTTATGGTAATCACCTAAAGTAACCCAGAGTAGAATATAACTGAGAACTACTGATCTAGAGGGACGACAGTTGGTCAACAATACCCACTGACAATTCTTGTGTTATTCTTATACTAGTTAACAAATACTAAGATCTGGCCGTCATTCTTAAAGCGCCCCCTGGCCCCAAAGTATGAAGCGCATTTTTGCGGTAATGGACCGTCGAACATGACTCCTCGGATTCACAGTCTGAGCACGCTATCACTAGGCAACACCTGCCCTGTCATAGTAAAGAACATGCCATATAAATTAATGTCAGGTTACGGTAATTAACATTTAGGTCAACTCATAGTACTGAACATTTAATAAATCCGATGTTAAATAACCATATTAAATATTTAACGTATAACCAATGTTAGCTTACAATAGTGAACATTTAGGTATAATGTCAAGTATTGAATATTCAATACCGACCTCGAACAAAGCATCGTTTCAAAGCTAGTATGAGGGCATTTTACCTAATAATTCACATGCTAAAACTTTAGAATTCTGTTTGTTTGTTTTTTAATTATGCACAAAGC
>NW_013666725.1:46914-49355 GCF_000517525.1 Limulus polyphemus | reverse complement strand
CCGCAGACATTCCGCTGTGCCACTGGAGGGCTTTCAGAGTTCTATATATATATATATTCAACGTTTTTCCATAAAGACTCAAACTTCTAGAAAAGTATTTTAAGATAGAATAAGGCCTAATGCTTTTAATAGAATAGTGACATTTACCTTACTTGTAAAATTAATATTAACTTATAACTTATTTTTGACTTTTAATTATTTAATTATCTTTTTAAAAACTTTTTTTACGCATACACTCTAGAATTAGGAACAAAAACTGTGTCAATGTAAGTGTGACTATATAAAGATTCGGTCTAACGTTTATAAATACTCCAACATTTTTTTATTGAATAATAAGTCAAATGTCTTGGAATTTTCAAAATAATTTATAATTAAAAGTATGCTTTTATTTTACAGATAATATTATACACGTGTGCAAAAAAATTAATTGTAACTTAACTTCTTAATAAGTATCTTTTTATCAAATGAAACTTCATTTCGTTACAAACTTATGAATCGTTTTATCACTAACATTATACGCCCTTTACCACACAAAGAAAAGAACTCTTTTATCCATTCAAAAGAAAAAAGAGCTCTTCTAAAATGCGACACGGTAAGATAAACATAATGCCCCATAAAGTTATTTTACAGCTAAGCGTTAAATTCCTTTATGACGCTGTTCCTTGTCGCCTTTTATGGGTTTGATTCCTTCGTGTAAACTATTTAACCATTCCATTGTTACGACAGCGGAAGTCACGTGACGCTATAACACGTCATGAGATTCTAGAAGGATCCTGTCTGTTCGTGGCAACTTTAGTCTTCTCTACACACCCTCTATCTTTATATATATATATATAAGCAGGCAAATGAAGTGACGGCATAGATAGAGACGGACAATTGAGTCAAGCGCGGTAGTAAGTAAAGCGCGTGAATCGTTCGTTGTGAATTATAGCGTGTGTTGAAGTTAAAGTGACTGTGGAAATTAAGTGTATTGCAAAGTTGAACTGAGAAAGAATAAACTAGTTTTATTTAAAAAAAAAGACTTGTATCGCTGAAGTTTCTCGGAATTTCTACAAAAAAATTAACAAACGACCAGAGACGTAACACCATGTTAGAACCCCCATATGCATATGAGTTAAACTTGTTTCTTAGGAGGACACTTTTACCTACAAGTCTTCTCAGCAAAAAAAAAAAAGTAGCTTGTTATATTCTCTCAAGTGCATTACTTTGTTAATAGCACTAAGAAAAAGAATATATATATTTTCAGCTTGTCACTAATTTACCGCCAAGAAATCTTAAGAATATGCCCTGGTTCCATGTTTCCTAGCTTTGAGTTTCAAACTGAATGGTTAACGGACTTTACTCTTATTCACTGGTTTATTGTTTATGTTAGGTTCGAATACAAATTTTATAAACCATGAGATACGAAACAGCATATATTCTAATCCAATCTGCCCACGGGACCAATACATAATCGTGGTAAGATCTTTGTTTGAACAAACATATGTGAACTAAGTGAGCCAGACCTTGATACAAACTAAACTGGGTGAATCGATTTTGAACTTGAACCCTAAAATATCTTAAACTGTACAGATCTTTATTTTCAAATTAAAAAAAACAAGAGCAACATGGCTCACGTGTATCGAATATATATTCCAGGGAGATCTGATGATCACAAGTTTAACGTGCCTCAACGTTCAGTCAGTACTTGAAGTTGCTCTACGCCATTTCATCTGTGCCAGTTACCAGATTATGATGTGTTCCTGTTTTTAGATCCGGAAGTGATAAACGTGTTTGGATTTTTTCGAAAAGTCCACGTAGATGACATTTTAGGCTTAGGTAATGGTTCAGTAATTTGTCGCTACGCCTATATGCTAACTGTGGCTGTCAGTGATGACGCACAGCTATTGTAATTGCTAGGATGATTGTTTAGTTATTTCGACATAAATTAAGATAGATGTTAGAACTAAATTAGTGATTTTTAAGAAAAGGTAAAACTAAAATAATCAAACCTTTGTAAGAATCTGTTTGGAGTTGTTTTTGTTTTATGAACCATCACGATTGTTGCTTTCAAAATCATTATTGTTATTACTGCAACAGGAAAGACAGGACCTGAATATTGTTCCGTTATTTCAATATCAGATTTTCAGATATATCACTGTTATTTTTTGCTGATTTAACAATATGTTGCTTTCAAAATCTATTTCATTGCTATTGCAATAAATAGGGCAGAATGAGATCTGCTCTATTATACATATAACAGATAATTGAATATATTTGTTCACCTGTTATCTTTGAAGAAATATCTGAAAATTAAATATTTACATAAAACAACACTTCCAGTTTCAATTTTGGCTACTTGGCTACATTGATTGGAAGCAAATTATAGCTTAAAATTCATATTTACTGACAATGGATTTCGAGTGACAGGATAATTATGGACAATTTTCTTGTATAATATT
>NW_013666725.1:35566-46139 GCF_000517525.1 Limulus polyphemus | reverse complement strand
CAAACAAACAAACAAACAAACATACGTTTAACGTACTGATAGGAAATTCTGTGTATTACAAAGTTTGTATCGAGAAAGAATAAATTAGTTTTAATCAAGAAAGAACTTGTATCACTGAAGTTCCTCGGAAAGAATTTATACCGGAAATTAACAAACAAGCAGATACGCAACAATATTTCTGCGTGAATTGTAGAATTCTAAGTCCATTAGTATGCAAAGAAAGTACTTAGTTTGTTATGAAATATAGCTCTGGTTAGTTTTATATTCTGATGATATTAGCAGTGACAAAAAATTTATTACCTCATATTTTAGTAGTTTTTACATATGGTAAGTGAATCAATGATTAGGCAATACAGTAGAAAAATGTAAGAAAATCAAAATAACTTCCTGTGAATCTTAAGTGCGATATACATATAATAAAAATAAAGATCTCCTAAAAAGGACTTTACAGAAGTTATCCTAACTTCTCACCCTTTGAGCTTTCCTTGCTCTGTAGATACTTTGTTCTAAATGTTTCGTTCTATTAACTATTAACTTCTTTTAAAACAGGGAAGTTTGCCATTAAATTTTGTTGGGTTCTTAAATAAAGCTTAAGCTCCTTTTGAAAAATTATATTTAAAGTTAAATTTATTTTAAAGTTAATCTGTAAAACAAAAAGCACTTTGAAGATTATTTATTAATGGTGCACTTAAATGTATGAGAAAGAGTTTTTATTGTTATTTTTGGAGAGAAGATAATGTAAGTTAGCTAAATGGTGTTTGAACTCCATATGTGGAGCAGATTATAAATTCAGAACTTCTTTAGAAAAAGAAAAATAAACTATTTTGTAAAATTATTGGCTCCACTTTAATATTGAAGTTTAATTCGCGATTAGATATAGCAACAGTAACAAAACAAATGCAGATTAGGAAGTTAGCATACAGGATCTCATACAAAAGTTATAATGGTTTTCAAACGAGACCCAAACTCGAGCGCTTTCGAATAGTTCACTATTCTTCTTCAGAAGAATAAACAAATGCAGAATAACTTGCTGCGATTAGAAAAATCTTACAATCTAAGTTATAGGAGGTAAGCTAAAATAGATTGATTTACGTGTAAGATCTGCTTAAGCTCAAAATTTTAGAATTCTGAATTAAATTTTGTCCTCATCTCTTCTCCAGGATGTTCAAAATGTCACCCTCTACTGCAATACCATACCCTAACAGTTTTTGCTCTGCATCACAGTACGCGGTATACACACTAGGTTGCGCTGTATTAAACGTAAATATTTGTCTGTGTTCATGATTTGTAACGTAACTTATCATTCGGTTAATATTTTGTTATTGATGAATTCTAGTTGATATATAATTTGATGTATATCTTCAGTGAATAATTTCTAGTCGGTATGATATTTTATTTAAAAAAGAAATAAAGAAATTTAATAATTTTTCCGAAACTTTCTATACAAGAATTATGTTTTGCGTATATTGTTAACGGCAATTCTACTTTCAAGCCATGTTTCTACGTATTTATTGTTTTCCCCTAGCTAGGATGGAAGCTTCTAATAATGTCGAAAACAAAGAACATTTCAAGAGACGTGGAACATGGAGAAATCACCGTATATGTAGAGCCCCTTGCAACTCCGTAGGCCTACTAATGCTCATGTTTCCTCTCCCCGTGGTAATTTCAAGTTTTCCTACTCAAGGTAAATGGATACACTGACACTTTTCCTCTTTTGTTTTATTTCAAATTGTATCTTATACTTAGAATTGAGTAAAAGAAGAAAAATAAGTGTCTATTATTATGCAAACAGCTAAAGAGTCTTATGCAAATTAGTTAGCGAACTCCTGTTTATTTTTTAGATTTGGTGCTCAGCTAATTACGACATAAAGTCAGAGTGAGGCTGTTCGTGGCTCGGATTGTGATTATGTTTAAATAAAGTACCTGTTTTAATATCCCCAAGAGATTAAAGTTTTAAATAAGTCAGTTCTGAATAAATCGCGAATTTCTATCTGACGATCCCAAGATAATTCAGTTGAAAGCAGAATGTATACAATTTTATGTTTAGATTAAATTAGGCGATTAAAGTGGACTACAGATCGAACAGATTATTTAACAACAGCATAAAGATTTAAAAAAAAAGTGTCGGGAAAACCAAACCAAGAATGTGACCAAAAATGTATAAGGGCGTGGAAGAACACAGTCAAAAGTGTAATGTAGAAAAATGTTAAAAGAATAAAACCATTAATGCAATAATAATTTTAAAAAACCTTACAAGAATACGACCTCAAAAGTGACAAAGAGTGAAAGAATGTGAGCAGAAATGTAAAAAGAATTTAGAAGAACAAAGAAAGTATATCAAAAAATTTAGTTAGAGCACAGTCAAGAGTGTAACAATTATGGTATAATATTACCAGATAGCTGTCAGAAGAGAAACATTGGTAGACACAGCAGAATATAAGTAGAAATTTGAAAATGTATTGAAATTATAAATTCGATAAAGGAAAGAAGATTCTAGAGAGACGTTGGAAAAACATACCGAAGAATGGTTAAAAAGTTACAAACCACTTGAAAAAACACAACCAATAAAGATGTTGGAAAATAAGAAAGTGATGGAAAGCTTTGAAAGATCACGACCATGAACATAACGAAGTTTACTGAAGCAATAAAAGAAATTTTAATCGCTAAAACAAAGAAATCAATATAAATTGTTAATATGTACAGGGTGTTTTTGAAAATATGTATTGCAGACTGTTAATTGTTAAGGAATTCTGTTGTAGAAAGATCTGTAAATGACAAGCTGTCAGAAGATATAAATATGTATTGCAGACTGTTAATTGTTAAGGAATTCTTTTGTAGAAAGATCTGTGAATGACAAGCTGTCAGAAGATATAAATATATATTGCAGACTATTAATTGTTAAGGAATTCTGTTGTAGAAAGATCTGTGAATGACAAGCTGTCAGAAGATATAAATTTGACAATTGCAATTGTAGATTATTCAAAACTTAATTCTGTAGTGTAAACTCCCAAAAAAAGGTCTTGACAGATATAGAACAAACTAGTTATACAATCAGTTAGTTTCTTTGACGATAGATCACCAGAATCTTTGTCAGATTGTGCAGTGAAAGCCCACTACCTCTTTGTTACATGGAACTTAAAGTCTTCCATTCACTACCACAATGCTACCTAGTACTTAAACATTATTTATGTTACCACAAGAATACCTGAAGCTTCAGAACTACTATCGTCATGACCACCATGTTACCTGGATTTTTACAAACAAGTCGTCTCTGTAATTAAGTTGCCTGGAATTAAATATCACACGCCAGTATATCTAGCAACATTTTAAATAACTCCAACCACCATTGGATCCGAAATATTCAATAAACCGCTGCTAAATTTTGCTCTTACATCAACAGCCTAATAATTTCAAAGTATCTATAAAACACACCGGGCCCAGTTGGAGATTATCTCTAAAGTAAACATATTGATTGATGAACAGTGAGCTAGTTAACGTACTTCCTGTCTAGAATAATTGCTATAACAACACTGAGCAACTTCCCACTAGAAAACCAATAACATGATCAGTAGTTTTAGAAAACTCATCTAAAGGAATTTTCACTTATCAGGTTCCTAAGTAGAGTAGAAGGGGAGGAAATCTTATCCAAAACTATCCCACAAAAAACATAGATCCACTAACATTTGGTCAGTTTGTCAGTGCCTTTAAAGATAACGACATGCATATGAGGTTAGAGCATAGAAAAATAACTGTCTTAATAGAAGCTCTTTAATTTACTGAGGAGTGTAATCTGTTTAATCTGTGGACAGAAATTTCTGGACGCTTGCTTGAAATAGCAGAATCACACGGTGAACCCAACATTTAGGAAAGTTAGAGTTCTAACTGCTTCCTTACAGACAGTTAATAACATAGGTGGTTCAGACAGTGTCAGAATGCTCCTACTAAGAATAATAATACTGTATACATTGTTTACTATATACTTTTGTTTGTTTGTTTGTTTTTAATTTCGCGCAAAGCTACACGAGGGCTATCTGCGCTAGCCGTCCCTAATTTAGCAGTGGGAAGGCAGCTAGTCATCACCACCCACCGCCAACTCTTGGGCTACTCTTTTACCAACGAATAGTGTGATTGACCGTCACATTATAACGCCCCCACGGCTGAAAGGGCGAGCATGTTCGGTGTGACGGTGATTCGAACCCGCGACCCTCAGATTGCGAGTCGAGTGCCTTAACCACCTGGCCATGCCGGGCCCTACTATATACTATTTACATATACTAATGGTTGCTTACAGTTCAAAGGCTAAAATAAATTTTGCTCAGTGAAAAACCAACGGAAGAGAATCTTCTTCGTATGAAAATACGAAGATACAAGAAGTCATCAAGAACAATATTTCAGATCGACCTTAGAACTTTTTGTCATCTCTCTAGTCTTCCAATAACTTAGCGTTAAGAAGACTCTGAAAAAACAAAATAAACGTTTTTAAGTTTCTACTGGGTTACAAAATATCAGACTGTAGAAAACCTGGTACCTCACATGCACCCTGTATTGCGAAAAGAAAGGACACTACATCAGACCTTTAGATGTCTCTGGTTCATTATATACCGAAGTTAATTAATGGGAGGGAATGACTGTTTACAAAGTATTCATAGACGTATGATGCACAAAATCATGAGGATGACACAAAACTAGTTATGCATTTGCACTTAGATATTACGTAGTCATAGAACCACATTTTGACGAATGGCGGGATTTTTAATCGGTTTTAGTTACTGTAATGTATAAAGTACTGAGAATGGAAACAGTATCCTCTCAACTTTCTTCATGTAGAATGGAAAAATGACCCTACTATCCATATACGTGAATGAAAGACAGAAGGAATGGAGTAAAAACTACTGATAATGGCATGAGGTAATAGATGAATACTTCATGCTTGGTTGACTATACCATTGTCTGGTTGAATGTACCATTGTCTGGTTGACTGTACCATTGTCTCTCCTGTATCGTTACTCTGAAGACGATGATTAACACAAAACCTTCTCTGACCTTTGAAGCTTAATGCCTGTTTGTTGAGCTTTACTAACCAACCACGATACGACTCAAAACTTCGACGTCATGAAGTTCTATCACCATCAGTATTTCAACCCATATAATCACCAGGAAAATATAGTTCTATCACCATCAGTATTTCAACCCATATAATCACCAGGGAAATATAGTTCTATCACCAATCAGTATTTCAACCCATATAATCACCAGGGAAATATAATTCTATCATCATCAGTATTTCAACCCATATAATCACCAGGGAAATATAGTTCTATCACCGTCAGTATTTCAACCCATATAATCACCAGGGAAATATAGTTCTATCATCATCAGTATTTCAACCCATATAATCACCAGGGAAATATAGTTCTATCACCATCAGTATTTCAACCCATATAATCACCAGGGAAATATAGTTCTATCACCATCAGTATTTCAACCCATATAATCACCAGGGAAATATAGTTCTATCATCATCAGTATTTCAACCCATATAATCACCAAACAGCTCAATTTTGTTAGAAATATATGATGACATAACAAAGGAAGCTTTGTTAGGCCCATTCGTCAATATAGGAAGTTATATTAAGCCTGTTTGTCAATATGGGAAGTTTTGTTAGGCCTGTTCGTTAATATAGGAAGTTTTTTTTTGGACCCGTTCGTCAGTATAGAAAGTTTTGTTTGGCCCGTTCGTCAATATGGGAAGGTTTTTTGTTTTTTTTGGACCCGTTCGTCAGTATAGAAAGTTTTGTTTGGCCCGTTCGTCAATATGGAAAGTTTTGTTAGGCCTGTTCGTCAAGATAGGAAGTTTTGTTAGGCCTTTTCGTCAAGATAGGAAGTTTTGTTAGGCCCGTTCGTCAATATAGGAAGTTTTGTTAGTTAATCTTTGTATCAGTTCTAAATTTCATATAAAGAACAAAAGAGTAAAGAGTAAAGAGCGTGGGTTGGCCCTGTAGTACAGCTCTCGGTAGAGCTGGCGAGACAGATTCGAATCCGCAAATGCTGAAAAATATCTCCTTCCCTTTTAATTTTGGGTGTTTTATAAGAGTGGCAGTTAATACCTTAGCTTTAAAGGTGGGTGGAAGGACATTGCTGACTGGCTGCCTTCCCTCTGACTAGTAGTTCAAAATTAGGGATGGCGACAAATAACCTTATTAGCTTTGCCACAAATAAATTATAACAGATATAAGATAAAGAACTTTTATTACACAATAAAGTCACAGTTGTCAAACTTAAACCAAAGTTTATATAGATTGGCGTAATTTTCTCCAAGTTATATACCTGAGTGGAAATTATTTGGTTTCAAGAAACAGTTGCTACCCTTATATAGTTTACAAGTATTCACGTACTTTCTGGTGTAGTATTACTTATAGCGGGTTCCAACTATGATTGTCGGTACGCTCGAGGGCTTCTAATTCCTGTAGTGGTCACAGTGTAGCTTTGTACTTAAATAAAATCAAAGTATGATCTGATTGTCACGTGACAGTAGAGTTTAGAAATATTCACAAATATTCTGGTGCAGTGATCTTGGTGGGTTTCCAATTTTGCTCTGATTAGGGTTGGTTTTCGAATACTTTAAGTTTAAGCTTCTGGAATTACAATATATTCCTTTATAATCCCCATCTCTTCTCACACTTCGTTCTATTCAAGATCTAGTTTTCAACAACTTTTATTTTTTTATGTTAATAACTGGTTACTTTAAATTTTATCAAAATAATTTAAATATACTCTTACTTTCACGCTTTTTATGTTTGAATCCATTGGCGCCCACAGAAATGTTTTCAAGGGAGGGGCAAAACATGTTTGTAGGGGATCAGCTTTTACAGTGTAAATCAACAGACTAAAAGAATGTGTGCTTAAACGCGAACACAATTTTACAGTTTTAATAAAAATATTTACTTTAACTACGATGTAAGGTTCACATCATGATAAGTGCAATTTTTTGTGAAATGTAAGGGGGCAAATGCCCCCTCTTGCCCCTTCTTGCGGGCGCCTATGTGTAAATCTTTTTTTTTTTATTTGAGGAAATGTATTTGAATGCCACTTTTTAAATTTAATATCTGTTAAAATATAAACATTCTTCATGGAAAAATACATACGAATGATTGTTTTAAAAAGTTTTGTGTTTATACAACTTAATAAAAAGAAAAACATTTGTTGGTTTGATAGACAATCGCTGTTACCTGGCCAGTGGGGGCTCAGCGGAAGCTTTTACAGTGAGTGAGTCACTAGCTGTTGGTAAGTTGTTTTCTTAATAGGTTACGGTGGCCATTTTAAAACCAGCTTTTAATCCTTTTTAACATAAATATTGAAGTTTTTTTGGTTTTTTTTGTAGTAAACATCAACGGTTTGTTTTCTGACATAAAACGAAACAGTCTCATGTTTTACAAATATTTTGTTCCTACACAAAGTTGGTTTCAAAACACAAATTAATCCCTTTGCAAAACTATAAAAGCTTTCGAGATCGCTTGTAGAGCCAAAGTATGTCATAGGCACAAACCAAATTATCTAGTGCGCGTAGTTTCAAAAGTCCATGTTAGCTAAATGTAGTCGATGTTCAGTCGAAAGTTCGGCTAAGCGCTGAACCAATACGTCATGACCACGATGATTTCCTATATAGAGATTTATTTTTGTTGAACCAATACGTCATAACCACGATGGTTTCCTATATAAAGATTTATTTTTGTTGAACCAATACGTCATAACTACGATGGTTTTGTATTTTCTTTTCTCATTTACAAAATTATTAACTTTTTAATGTGAGATTATAATGATTGCATTTTTTCTTGGTGATTTTAAACTAACGTACCCTTCAAATGATGTCCACCGGCCTCCCAGTGGCACAGCGGTATGTCTGCGGACTTAAAACGCTAGAAACCGAGTTTCAATACCCGTGGTGGGCAGAGCACAGATAGCCCATCGTGTAGCTTTGTGCGTATCTTACACATATCAAATCAATGATGTCCACCGCGGGTTAGCAGTAACTTAACGGACTTATAACGCTAAAATCCGAGACTCGATTTCCCGCGGTGGACAGAATTCAGATTACCACAACAATCTTCTAATACTTATATCGTGTATATAATGATACATTTCCCAATAAAAAATTATAATCATAATAAAAATTCATTGTAGTTATAAGTTGTTGTTGGTCAATTTACTATTGTATGAATATAATGTACTTCTGTACACAAGTATCGTGTATAAAGTATCGCGTAAAGCGCTACTAGCGCTACCTACCGACAATTATGGTAGTACAGACGGGTTTCACTTCTATGAATCCCATGTACTCAGCCAGTTAGGGAATTTCTAAAATGAAAGTAAAAGCTAGACCCAGAAGTCCAACTAGAATTAGATAGAAACAATTTAAGTTTTCTGTGCATCAACATTCATGTATTTTATCCGCCAGGTAGCGTAATAGGAAATCTTCACGTTGAGGGAGTCCCTTCTAGAAACGGTAATATCTCATTATCTCTTGCTGACGAAAACTCTCCTGTTTCAATACAACCATTTTCTAAAACACTCATCCTCAAGACAAAGTTAGATAAGGAAGGCGTGGAAGGACTACAGAATGTCCAGTTTGAAGTGATTTGTTCTAAGGTTGGGGCAGATGATCCAGTGAGTTTTAATCTCAGTCTAATATCTTTCTTTATTGTTGTTTACCTTGCTAAATGTAAGGAACATGTACCTCAATGTAAGTTTCTATTAAATTACTCTTATTGTTACAGAATTGTGATAGTTGATAAGGGCACAAATACAATGGATTTATTTTAAAGTGAATGTTTAGACTCAAATCGCAAAGATTGATATTCAAATATTTTTAATATCATTTTCCTCAACTAACAATGGAAATGTTATAACTTTTAAATATATGTTGTTACAGAGCATCTCCATCCCTGTTCGCGTGGTTGTTACTGATGCCAACGATAACACCCCTAGATTTGTAAGGACACCATACGTCATCAATGTAAGTGAGGTAAGTCTGAAATAATGAACCAACAGTATTCTTTGTCATATCTGTCTTGGTTCATTTTTTATACAAACTTATATCACTATCAGAAAGGAGTATTGAAAAGACACTTAATTGTAGAATCAGCTTGTGTATTTACAGTGTGATGTGTACATGTCTCACTCTTCCGTATTACATATTTCACAACATACAAAATTTTTAAATTTTCTAAAGCTATAGTTTTGGACATGTTAAATCCGGTCGAGATCTTGTTCTTACATGCGGGTATATCATGTTTGTTTATTTTCTACTTTCTACAGTGATATAGAAATCTTCAAATGTTTTACTTGCTTCTTTCCGCACTATCGTGACTGCAGTTAGTGGTCCAGAAAGTCGTTAACATTATCTTCTACTTACTCTGTTCTTCGTTTTCTTTAGTAGATGACGTCTTCTCTGCCACGAAGGATATTTCAGGACCGAGTTGAACAGGGCAGCACTGAAATATCCTTTGTTGGTCGATTATGGCATTAACTGAAAGTGACAGCCAACTAATGCTGTCGGAGAACAGAGGTCACAAGATGATACCGTCCACTGGACAAAGAAGTGGAGTTTTCATTCTAGACTTGATCGCGTTTTCTTAGTTCAATTCTCCAGTAAATGATCTACAGAGAGGATTAGTTTTTTAATAATTGTATTTGGTTCTGTTGCAATCGATCCTGCGAGAAAGGGGGCGTCAGGACCAAAAACAACCTAGAGGGAAAAGGACTGTCTACTCGTCAGTATGGGTATGCAAGCTGTGTTTTATTTTCATTTGTGAATGCCCCCAGTGGCACAGCGGTATGTCTGCGGACTTACAACGCTAGAAACCGGGTTTCGATACCCGTGGTGGGCAGTGCACAGATAGTTCTTGTGTAGTTTTGTGCATTAAAAACAAACAAACAAACATTTGTGAAAATAAAGATTTTTTATGTTTATTCCAAACTTGTCTAGACTCGTTATTTTTCACAATAGGGACGATTCAGTCAAATTATCTCTCATGAAAGCCTTCACAAATTTCTGGACGAACTTTGCTTTGTTACATATTTACCTATTTACTTGTCGAGAAACCGATTTCACAATGAATACCACAGTGTGTCAGTTCAACCCTAGGTGTTGTGTATTGTAGAAGAATTCGGTCAAGGAGGCTATATGTTGTTTCATGTCATTGTTCTATTGTCTTCTATATTACCTTGTATATGAGGGACTGCTCTACGACTGTTACATGAAGAAAAGATGCTTCTGAATATTTATGATCTAATTTCCTGCTTGGTCATTTATTAAGAATAAGAATGTGGAATATGAGAGAAGTTTTGTGTTTTTCTGACGCTGAAAAACTATAACTCGGTGGTGAAGCTATTACTAACTGTATAACGTTCAACCCGCAGCTCGTGTGGACCATTTTTATTCAACTAAACGTTTTTATTTTATTAAGTACAGTTTATTATTTATGGCATTTTCTTTCAATTCAATACATCTGACTTTTAACTTTAATCGTATAACACGTTTGTCCTATCTCCGTGCAATTACCATATTTTCGGT
>NW_013666725.1:26435-34587 GCF_000517525.1 Limulus polyphemus | reverse complement strand
TATATTCCGTAAAATACGGTAGCCATTCTTCTATTTCCCCCATATCTTGTCTCTTTCATCCCATCTTCAACAAGTCTGTCTTACTAGACTATGAACCTCGTACCGTTGCGAAGATCAGGTATCTGTGTGGTTGTTTCACCCTTGGAATACCACAACAGTAGGTGAACGTTTAGGAATAAGATTATTCCCTCAACAGCGTAAAACTAAAATTGAAGCAATAGTAAAAATTGCGAATAAAAATTATTTCTTTGATTATCATATTTGGTTTTTATTATTCTTCAATGAAATTGGATGTAGTTTGTATATACATATATGTAGCTATTAATTAAAAACTCTTTATTCAAGAAAAACATTCTTTATTTCAAGAACACAGATCTTTTAAGATTATTTTTAAGCATTATTTATTTATACATGACATACTTGAGTAAGAGATGTTTACATAATATATTCACACAGTTTTATAAAGTTGCTGATTTTGTTTGAGTTTAGGAGCATTAACAAAATCGTCTTGAGAACGATAAAAATGTTTTATAAATAGCTCAATCAATTGTTAGTTTTTAAACTTGAATATTTGCTTCAGAGATTAATATAACTAGTCTTTAAGTCAGAAAAAGTTAGAGTAAACGCCGATTAGTCTCTATGCTAACCTTTTAATTAACGAAAGCTGATTAATATCAATACTTACCTTTTACTTAAGAAAAAAAAATACTGTATGGGTCAAATCTGGTGCTAGTTTTCTTGAAATGATAACATTCTCTTAATTATGTCAATTTGTCTGAAAGGTTACTGTAGTAGGAACAGTGGTGAAAGAAGACATCAAAGCAGAAGATGATGACCAACCCGGGCCATATAGTACTGTGGAATATTTTGTGGAGCCTGGACCATATTCTGTAAGTCATGCTAGAACTGCTAAGAATAGTCTGGACCATATTCTGTAAGTCATACTAGAACTGCTAAGAATAGCCTGGATCATATTCTGTAAGTCATACTAGAACTACTAAGAATAGCCTGAACCATATTATGTAAGTCATACTAGAACTACTAAGAATAATTCTAGCATGACTTACAGAATATGGTCCAGGCTGCTAAGAATAAAACATTTTTATATCCAAAAAAATTTCATGTTATCCATTCTCATCTTGAAATGGCTGAAAGGAATCACACCTGTTATAAAACTCGTGTCCAAACCAGATTCTAATAGTTCCCTCTCGTGTTGTACAAATATTTTATTTTTGTCTTTATTAGTAAAACATCTGTTTGTATAGCTCTACACATTAGGCATTTTTAATAACATTGGTCTAACTCGAACTTATATTTCCGGTTCTGAAACATCCTATATTTCACTCAGCAGGGATGACGATTACACTGAGTTTCCACGAGTCATTAAATTATTGAAGATGTTTAATGGTATTATCGTCTGTACTCTGTGATTATTTCTTTAAAAAACTTTTTCTTCTAAACACTTTTCAATCGACTACCATCCCTTCATTTCTTGGCAGATTGAGTTGAAACTTGGTAGGGCCAGACACCTTTTTAATTTTTTTTACTTAGACTTTTATAAGCAATTTATGTGGTCTAAAGTTGAACAACCCAAAATGTATATATTTTGGGCTTCTGTGGAGTCATATTTACAGCAATCAAAACGAAAATTAACATAAATTTTCATGCGCTTAACACATTGATATAAAAAAGTTGGATTTGCCATTTTGAATCTTTTTTTTTTTGTTAATTTATGTTTTTAATTTACAACGGAGTCTTGCAGTAAAAGCTTCCAATACGGGGTTTGAACGGTGGTATCAGATACCTGCATATTGTAAAAGTAGATTCTTAAGTTTTATCATAAAATTTTAAATCATTTACATGTACTTAATTTCAGTTTTCTACACTATATTAGCACTTGCTGAGCTTCGAGAGTCGTCTGGATGGAAAGCTAGTATTGAAAGCATCATTAGATTATGAAACACTTCCTCGTTTTTCTGTCACTATTCGAGCTCATGTGAGTATTTGTTTCATCAAACATCAAAATTGTTTCTTTTTTACATTTTATATTGTCAATAACACTGAAAGAATTAACCTTAATCTTTTTAATTTTCTCAAAAGGATTTTAAGTTTGTTTTTTTCGCTATATTTAAGATCCTGGGAAATTATAATTTTATGAAACCGTTTAAGTTTATAATTACACTTTCTTCACTGTTTTATAGGCAATACGAATCATAAAAATTGGTGTAATTTAACTTCGTAAGTTCCGTTACGATATATGTCTTTCCTTATACAAGTCAATACTATCTAGAAACTGTATTTATCGACTTTGAATCCTATAGGATCAAGGTGATCCGCCAAGAAGTGTTATGACCAGACTAACTGTCAATGTTGTAGACGCAGATGACCAGAACCCGATATTCCTAGTGGATAAGTACACCGCAATATTACCCAACTCCCCTCAATCAGTAAGTGTTACAGTAGAATTGCTAATATTTCACCACTTCCTTTTTTTATCTGGATTCATATATATATATATTAGTTTTTTCGAAAATATAACACAGTCACTTTAATATCGATCCTAACGCACTCGTGGTAAGCTGCTGACAATCAAGATTTAAGTGTTTAGTTCTCAACTTTAAGTAATTAAAAGTTTGTATGAGACTAAATATACTATGTAAGAAAATTAGAGGTGGATCAGATTCATATTTTAATTCTAACCTTAAATATATATTAACAACAAACTAGATCCAATACTTTTTGGTTATATATTCCTTTTCCAATATACATCACACGTATAACTTTGCTATATTGTACGTTTGGACTCAATAACTGGAACGTCGTTATGATGTTTTGTAATAGATTGTTTTAAATAAATGTTTTTCTTAGGACTAGTATATAAAGTTTTTTTTAAAACAGCATTTGTCTATATATATATATGTTATGACATGATTATAGAAGAATGTTAATTATATTACCCAACCTGGCCTAAAACAACTTATACAGAGGGTCGATTACGTTATGTTAAAACAATTTTGAGTATGCAAATCAGCATGTTACCTGGCAACCACAATCTACATAAAGTCGCGGTGGAACGACATGTACCGAGCTTTACATTTTGGCATTGTTTCTCATTTCGTAGATAGTGTGATACCATCAAAAATTAACCACTATTTGGAAAGGTATGTAACAGCCTTTTCTGACACAAAACATTCAGGCCCTCAGATTATAAAGTTGTGTTCAGTTGGGATGTTTGGCCTTTCCAAGACGAGGATATACATAGAATTTAACGATATTTTAAGAAAAGGAATATGGATCAACTTGAGACACCAGGGCCATCCAGAAAGAGACCTGCAACAAGTCGTACTCCATTTATGGTGATCAAAATGCAGCATCTTGTAACAGGTTAGAATCAATGAACTCTAATATCAGTAGCAAAAGCTGTACACTTATCCCAGTAAACACAACGAAACATAATTAAGAATAATCTTTGGCTAGAAAAGTGACACAAGTCAGGTGTACACAAGTTGATTCCACGACATATCCGTTGAACCGTCGTATACCTCAAGTAGCTGGAGAATGAAACAGGTATTCATGCTATTCCGTATAAAGACATATCGGTCAAATCATCGAACGCAGCTCTTGTGATTTCTGTTCAAGTAGTTGAAACAGGTGCAGGAAACTATCGTTCTCGTACACTAGATAGATGGCTTATGGGAAGCATTCCGGTAGGAGGTGCGTAATTTGGATATGACATTCTTTCAACGGAGACTTTTTTAATGGAAACTCGGCTAATGTAAACGTACAACATTGGCACCATTCACGTTTCTGTCTTAAGCATTAGAATTATGTAAGGCTACAGGTTTGGTTTAGTTTGTTATGAATTTTGCGTAAAGCTACACGAGGGCTATCTGCGCTAGCCATCCCTAATTTAGCAATGTAAGACTAGAGGGAAGGCAGCTAGTCATCACCACCAACCGCCAACGAATAGTGGGATTGACCGTCACATTATAATGCCAACGGCTGAAAGGGCGAGCATGTTTGGTGTGACGGGGATTCGAACCCGCGACCCGCAGATTGCTAGTCCTAACAACTTGGCCATGCCGGACCTAGACTACAGGTACAAGCCTCCACAAGTATGTAACATAGACAATAGTGTAAAAAGTTATGACCAACCTATTTTTATAATGTTTGACTATATGAAGGTATAGCTTGCATTCTTGAAGTTTGGTGTTATGAAAAAATTACTTCAGACCACGTTCGTGCTAAAAAGAAACTGGGATATTTTCATTAAGCCTTTCTATTTTCGTGATGTATCTTGTATTTCGCTGGAATCTAAAAATACGTGAAATAATTTCGATTTCAGTAGACTTGCTTGTTTTTTTTAAAAAAGAGAAATGTACAAATATTTTATTACTTAAACTAGATTACGTAATAAATGTTCAAATGGCACAGGAGTAACCTCTTTATGCGTGGTTCATCAGTTGATTTGTTCCTATTTAGAAATTTGTTTCAAGAAAATTTATCAAAATAAAGAACGTGTTTGAACAATAAAAGAAGCTAAATTTAAAGTGAGGTGACTCAATATTACAGTTTTTTAAAATGTATCTTTCTTCTCTTTTGTTATTCATTTAGGACTTAGAGTTAGTTATTTCTCCGGAGCCAGTTCTGGCTGAAGATCCAGATGTTGGAATTGGATCCCCTTTACGCTATACTTTCAACTCTGGTAAGTACAGTTGTTAAAAGTTATATAGTATAAATGTTGTTTATAGGTTTGTACGCTTCTATGTAATGATAAGAATTAAACTACAACATGCAGGCAAAACTTTATGCTAGTATCAACTTCCACCACTTCTTTTGCAACTGATTACATATAATAACAGGTTATTAAATGACCCCTCATTGATTTTGTTGATATACCTTACCTACCTAAAACAAACAATGCTCTCTTTTGCGTCGTTCATTTATATGCTGCTATGTAGAGTACGCATCTAGTATATCCATATATATCCCAAAATAATCATTTCAATGGGTTCTTTCTTTCAGATGCATTGTATGTATTCTCTAAAACTACTAAAATCGGAACTTTTAACCAGAACGGATCCTCATGCGCACGTGTGTTTAGAGATCCTAATTTTGGACTACTGGGCAGAGGGAAAGCAGCCAACCAAATACACCTGCAGACAAGAGAAGTTTGTCTTTCCCTTTTAACACGCTAACGATTGAGTGTTACTCTTATAACACACCCGCAGCTAAAGGTGTAGAGAGTGTTAACTGGTATCACGACTCGAGCCTTAAACTTTTTGTTTTGAAGCTCACCTGGTTAACTATTAGGCTACGCCCTATTTAAAACTCAAATAACCGCTGTAACGTCGTTATTTGGTTTTTAATTACACAAAACCCAAAATAATATTTACCACATACCCTTCAGTTTTGCGTTACTGTGCCAAAGGTGGATCAGCGGGATTCTTGAGAGTTTATAACGCTAAAATTCAGGATTAGGTCATTGCGGTTGGCACAACTTAGACAGTCCATTGTGTAGCTTTGCACTTAAAACCAAACAGATAACAATTCAGGTTGTTGTAAAGTTAATTAAAGTATCGCAGTTGAACATTGTACTCCTTACCTTCCACAGCGGGTTTCAAGAAAAGTTTGTTCATTGTAAATCGCTGCTGAAGATGTACTGTACTAAATGTATACTTTAATTTTGAGCTGTTGAGTAGTCACAGTCATAAAGAAAATATAAAGTAGATGGCACGTGTTAGGAATGTTGATACAGTAACAGTAATTACAGAAAATTGTAATAACATTTTCTGTACAAAGCAGTTAGTCGAGAATTAGTGGAGTTTTTCTTTTTGTTGTATGTAACAGAAAGATGTATAGAGTTAAATAGAAAGCCATTTCGAGATAACGTATACCGAAAGACAAATCTAAAACAACTTGTTGAACATTACAGATTTTCATTTGAAACTCATTGTGAGTTGAATTTCTTTTATGTTGTTTTTCTTTTCTTTGGCTTTTATTTAGGCATTTTGGGCAGTCTTGTAATATTCCATTTTTTTCCGTGTGCAAATGTTTTTACTCGAATTGTTGAATAAAATACAATAAGATAATTTTAGAAATAATAAAATCAACTTGTTTCAGAAGAATCAATTACGATTTAAAATTAAGTTGTGCGATTTATCTTTAAACAGATTCTGAGGAGTATACGTACTTCAACCTTGACCCTGTGTCGGCAAAGGTCACCATCAAAAGGCCGATCCCACAGAATTTTCCTCTACCGGTGACTCTTGTTATTCGCGCTTCTCAACTAAATGAGAAAGACAGATTTACCCTGACCACTCTGACTATTAGAACAGATCATCCTCTACCAACAGTTTTAAAGTTTCTCCAGACTGATTATGTCACAACAGTTTTGGAAAACACGCCCCCTGGTGTAGTGATTTTGACTGTCCAAACGTCTAAGTTTGTGGACACGGTGAGATTGGATAATTGTTTCATATAGTTCCTTGTGAAAATACATTCATACTAAAATATTTACTTATTCTTCATTTGTTATCTATTGACTTGTACTGACATTTTGTTTCTCAATCTTAGTTTAGTTGAAATGTGTATTTACGTGTACATTTTTTCGTTTTGTATCAAATTCATTAGTTTTTAGAAGATTTAGTCTGTACAGTAGTTAACAGATTTACAAACATGTCATCAATGTTTTTTCGACAGCAAAGCCTTAAAAAGATGCTAATTCGTTTAAATATAATTATTCCTATATTTAAAACAGTAATTTTAAAAATGTGCTCCCTACAAGTAAATAAGGAATAGAGATAAGGATGTAGGTGTTTTCATTCTGATAATAGATTCCTGTGATTAAAACATGAGTTACAACCTAAACATTATTATTATCTTTAACTATGTATTGTTTCCCCATTAATATGTATACTTACATATAAATTATGAATATTTAATTTGAATGGTGTAAAAAAATTGTATATCCCTTAAGTATTCCACTGAAGTATAAATAACAGAATTTTTTTTTATGAAATTAATTCATAAAAAGCAGAATATAGCCTAACAGTAAAACGTATAAAAAATCAAAGTATATGACATTTTTTGAAGTTGTGAAAAGTCTTTATTTCTAATTTAATAAGAACATTTACCAATTACTGAATGAATACCAGCATCTCATACGAGCAGCAATAACGTTTCTAGTTTCTTGTTTATTTTGTCTTTGCAGAATATCCGATACCAGTTGCTAGATGACGTTTCGGAACAGTTTGCTATCAGAAGTTCGTAAGTAAGCATTGTAACCATGAATGTATTTAAAATGAACGCAAAGTTATTTTGAGAAGGTGAAATAACATCTTATATTAAATAGTATTTGTTGTTTTTATCAAAATATAAAATAAAACAGTGTCCTAAAATCGTATCTATATCTATCAATTTCTAGTATTTTATAGCAGTGTTTTTATAAAGTACCCAGTCCTGCTCGGAAAGTACAGAAAGATGCAACTTCTTGATCACTGCAAAAATAAAAAAAGGCTCGACTACTTAGTACGTGAAAGGACAATTATAGAGATTTGTATCTAGATAAATGAAAAGCATTTTGTATAAGAACAAGTGCAATAAAACACATGCTTTATTAAAGCAGGTATACAGAGCAGATGAAGATACAAGCAGACCGTAATGAGATAGAGCAGCGTTTTCCAAACTATGGGTCGCAAGCGGAATGTTAGTGGGTCGTAAAAAGTTATACTAGAATTACGCATTAGCTTCGATTAAACGCTGTCTCGAGATAGTTCAAGACTCGGGCTTTCATTGCCAGGCTGTTGTTGTATCAAGCAGTATGTTGTTTTGACGAGCTTAACGAATCAGGGTTGATCATGCTCTCAATTTAATCATTCGTCATCGTAAAAAGGAAATTAATTTTCACCTATTCATACAGTACTTTAGCTATAGTACCGGTTTTATCAGTTGATTGCAGAATTTTAACTTTTGGAAGGTAAAAGCGATTTTGCGAGATATTTGCGCAACGAGGAATTTGTTCTGAGGCTCACGTATTTGGCAGATATTTTTTCAAAACTAAACGAACTGAATTTGTACTTGCAAGGAGCAGAAGGTATCAGTATATTCGCAGTTCATGAGAAAATTCGAGGTTTCATGAAAAAACTTGTTC
>NW_013666725.1:23749-26044 GCF_000517525.1 Limulus polyphemus | reverse complement strand
TAACTATTTATAAGTTCTGGAAATGTTATTGAAAATACGTGAGTATTTTTAAATGTAATTGAAATACGTGAATATGAATAAATAATATGTTTTTATATTCTTTCATATGTTTATGCCCAGTAAATTTGAGTGGGCCGCCGTAAGCTGTGGTCATGAATAGTGGGTCGCGATTCTAAAAAGTTTGGGAACCCCTGAGATAGAGGATTATTGAATTAAAATGAAAGAAACTGTTTAAGTGTAAATATAGGAAGAAACTGTAATTTAGTGAAAACAACTGTAACTGAGTGAAAATAAAACTTTCTTTTGTGAGCTAAAATCGCATTAGCAAACTGAAAATTAAGGACGGTATAAACTGACAACTGAATTAAAGTTAAAGCTCAATCAAATAGACACACGAAAATGCCCTTGTATTAAGCCTTGGCTCATTTAACTATTTCATTGCCGGGCGGGATCGTAAAGAATCATATTTAATAATCATTAGATGATTTTGTTAGGCTAACTGGAATCATCAGTACGAAAAAATATTAAACTAAATTTATATCTAAATTCAGCATTTTCTAATCTCCAAAAAGACTGTCAATGTCAAAGAGGAATAAAATAAATTGAACAGACTACCAAGTAAATTATTTGAAACCAAATTTAGAGTTTGAGGAAGTCTGATATCCAAAATCGCGCGCCTCCTGACAGCCCATCTGTAAGTCTGGGGGCTTATAACACTAAAAATCGGGGTTTGGTATGCGCGATGCGCAGGGCATAGATGGACTATTGCGTAACTTTCTGTTTAACAACACATCCAAACCATACAATGACGTGCAAAATTTTTCTAAGTCCCCACTTTTCAGTTTCCCTTTATCACTCTTCTATGACTTTTAGCCTCCCAGTGACACAGCGGTATGTCTGCGGACTTACAACGCTAGAATCCGGGTTTCGATACCCGTGGTGGGCAGAGCACAGATAGCCCATTGTATAGCTTTGTGCTTAATTATAAAGAAACAAACAAACAATGACTTTTGAATATTATAAAAATATATATATAATGAAAAGTAATGCCTCTCAAATGCAAGTAAGTGTGCTAGAACCTTTATGATTTTCTCATAAATAAATTTTCGCAAACATATTCAAAAATTAGAGTTTGCTTAACTTTGACCACAAGTCTTCCCCCTTGTGTATTTTGTGCACATTTCTGAAACAAACAAACAATCTTAGTTTTTTACGATCTTAAAGTCTATTTCACTGGATGAATAAACAAACCAGTAAGTGGGGAAGGTAGGATTACGCTTAATTTATGAACCAATTGATGATAGCAGTGGTACTAAAATCTATTAGCAGCCCCTAATTTTTAAATGATATTCCAGAGGGAAAGCAACTACTCAACAACAAACATCGTCATCAAACTTTTAATTAGTTTAATCGAAGAGCAGGATTTTACCATCACTCTTATTACTCACCGACGGTCCCAAAGTGTGTAGCTCGTTTTTGCAGCAATTGGACGCCAAACTTGGACCCTCATATTCGCAGTCCAGCACGCCAACCACTAGGAAACGCTCAGCCCTACCTCTTATCAAATTGTACCTGTTATTGGATTCGTATAGTTGAGCTCTTTATTAGCCTCGGCATAACGGCTGATAGAACGACTCTGAGTTTTTTGTTGTTGTTGTTGTTTTCAATTACAAACTTTTAGCTCATAGCTCCGCCATCTCCTAGCCGATCTGAGATCTAATTATAGTTTTGGACTCAGGAGGTCAAACCCTTTCGATTGGTGTATTTGACCTCGCTCAAGGTCTCATAGATTAATTTACTCTAATCCTGCCTAAAATAATTTCAATTTGAGGGTAGGCTGATAACTATCCTGATGACCGATAAAACTGAATCGTGTATACGCGGGTCCCTGACGCACAAAAATATGGCTAATAAAAATGGGGGAAAAAGGTCTCATACATTAATTTACTCTAATCGTGTCTAAAATAATTTCAAGTGCCGCGGCTATTTAGTATACCCTCTTGTTCACTTATGAAACATTCGTGATTATCTGTTCTACTTTCATCCATGTCTTCATATTCCAACTTTCTCACTAAATACAAATCCTCCTGAGAAGAAAACGCGCTTTGAATTGTCCAGTACTGAAAAGGTCGGGCCGGCATGGCCAGGGGGTTAGGGCGCTCGACTCGCAATCTGAGGGTCGCGGGTTCAAATCCCGTTCCACCAAACATGCTCGCCCTTTCGCCATTTCAGCCGTGGGGGCGTTATAATATGACAGTCAATCCCACTATTCGTTGGTAAAAGAGTAGCCCAAAG
>NW_013666725.1:8813-23090 GCF_000517525.1 Limulus polyphemus | reverse complement strand
CAGAGCACAGATAGCCCTTGGTGTAGCTTTGCGTTTAACTACAAACAGCAACTGCAATGAATGACTTTTGAATTCATCAAAATGTTGCCCCCCCCCCCAGTGGTACAGCGGCATGTCTGCGGACCTATAACGCTAAAAACCGGACTTCGATACCCGTGGTGGGCAGAGCACAGATAGCCCTTGGTGTAGCTTTTGTGTGTTTAACTTCAAACAAACAAACAAAATCAAAGTGCTTTTATCATTGAATTATGAACACCTTATAACTGGAGTAAGTTAAAAACAATTCATTCGATTCAAATAGGTTGAAATAAAATACAAATGAAGTCGATATTCCTTGTTATTAATGAATACAATGAACTCTTAAGTTATTTGTTGTAGACATTCGTAGATTAAAACAAAATGAGGCGTCTAAGCTAGTGGCTACGGTATATTGGGAAAGGCTATTACTTAAAGTGCAAATTAAGATAAATTACGACTGTAATTTAAATCAGTTAAGAGTATGGGAAACTGATTACATTACACTGCTTCGTCACTTGGATACCTCTCTCTCTGTTAGTATTACTTCCGTCTGTAAATATATATATATTTGTTTTATTTTTTACATTTTACACTACAGCAGTTTGAAAAATAGAAAGGATTATATATATATATATATTATGTTTGTAATTATAGATGTTATACGTGCAATACAATTTATTCATAAACAACTGTGTTAGGGTTTTAAGTTTAGTTGAGTTGTTGCACGTTATACTGAAACTTTTTTCTTCGTGGGCCGGGCGTGGCCTAGTGGTTAGCTGTTGTTTTGTGTATCGAAAGGTTTGAGGTTCGAGACATGATATCGCTGAACACGCTCCACACCTTCAGCTGTAGGTGCGTTATAAAAGAGACGGTCAATCGCTTTATTCGGTTCAAATAGCCGGACAAAGCCCTTGAGGTGACGGATCCCAGGGGGTTTCTGATCTATCCATTTAGTCCACGCACGCATAAGGTGTCGTTCACGCTGAGAATTCCAGTTTTATTTTTTTCTCGCACATTTATACATTGAAGTAACTTGATCTTGCTGCCTTTTTGAGCTAGCCCCCACAAAATTACACATTTATACATTGAAGTAACTTGATCTTGCTGCCTTTTTGAGCTAGCCCACACAAACTTACACATTTATACATTGAAGTAATTTGATCTTGCTGCCTTTTTGAGCTAGCCCACACAAACTTACACATTTATACATTGAAGTAATTTGATCTTGCTGCCTTTTTGAGCTAGCCCCCACAAAATTACACATTTATGCATTGAAGTAACTTGATCTTGCTGCCTTTTTGAGCTAGCCCCCACAAAATTACGCCTTTCAATGAATTTTTTCAAAGCGTGTGAGATATTTTATTTGTGTCCGTAACGATGGTGTTTGTACGTTTTGTAGAATAAATGAAATCGTGTTTGTTACATTTAGTCTTTTTTTTTTGTCGATTTTCCAAATTTCGTAAATGAGATACAAGAACATTGTTTTCTCATTCAAAGTTCCTCTGATATAGTGATATATTATCAGTTATATTACTGCTGACAGATCTTTTTTTGGTTGTTATTTCAGGGTATAGTATTCATTTTACAAACACTATTTTTTAACATGCCATATCACATAAATATCCTAGTTGCTATATATAGTGTTGTTGTTGATGTATCATATCACAGAAATATCTTAGCTGCTATAAATATTGTTGTTGTTGATGATGTATCTTATCTTAGAAATATCATAGTTGTAAATATTTTTGTTGTTGTTGATGTATCATATCATAGAAAAATCCTAGCTGCTATAAATATTGTTGTTGTTGTTGATGTATCATATCACAGGTATATCCTAACTGCTATGAATATGGTTGATGTATCATATCACGGATATATCTTAGCTGCTATGAATTATTGTTGATGTATCATATCACAGATACATCCTAACTGCTATGAATATGGTTGATGTATCATATCACGGATATATCTTAGCTGCTATGAATTATTGTTGATGTATCATATCACAGAAATATCCTAGTTGCTATAAATATTGTTGTTGTTGACGTGTCACAACACAGAAATGTCATAATTCTTACAAATATTACTGCCATTGACTTGTCATGATTCGGATGTTTCATAAAATTAAAAATGATATATCTCAGCTATGCCATTCCTGTTCTATCGAGTAAACAAAGACTTTTAACTGCACGTGAACATCAAGTACTGAAATTTAGGGAAAAGTTAATCTAATAATCGATAAATGTTTTGTGTTTTATACTGAGTGATATGTATGTGTTGATTCTTATTTTTGATATTTTTAAATAGTACCATCACGTCGTTAAGGATTATTTTATATCAAACTGTTTAGAAAACACGTAGTTATGGCACGTGTTTTACATGGGATAATTTCCCTTTTCGTACAATACCGTGTTAAATAAGTTTCCCATTCAATCTCGCCAGGTGGCAAAGGTTAAAAGATTACGCGGAATCTATTATGTTTTAGAGAACACGAAGTGAGTATATATAAATATATATCTCATGGTCTTTCAATTTAATGAAATAATACACGAATTTCACAGTGCATCTTTTACTTAAAGAAAAATTGTCTGTGTATGTTTGTATTTTCACATCAAGAGAACGCGTAGATCATCACAAGGTTCATATATTTAACTCTTAACTGATGTAGCCTGTGTACTATGTCTTACCCAGCTAACTCATGTAGACTTTGAATTGTGACTCATTAAGTATAAAACGTGCATCATCCACCACCTATTTAACAGATATCACAACACACGCAGATTCAACAGCCTAAGGTCAAGTTTATCTACATGTTTCTGTGTGTGTGTGTGTATTGCATAAATCTACTTATAAAAAACCTGTTACGTTTGCTCAAAGTCAACACTCAGACATAAGAATAGTTATCGTTATCCGGCAACTCTGAATCTCCACTCTGTTGGGGCTTTCTGCTTTATTCACGATTATGTAACGGTAATTAAGATTGAGGATCTCACTTTATAAACAGGTCAGTTGAATGGATAGCCACAGCACGTGTGAGTTACGTGAACAACAGTACCTTCACGAGCAGAGAGCGATTAATATCAAAACTCAGACTTTAATGGGGTTTATTGAATATAAAGGCTTAGGCACTTTTTTTTTTTTTTGCATACTAACTTTATTTGACTGGCCGTGAGTAGCTCCACCTGCAAAAATTGGACAACACACACGCACATTTGTCCAAACAAATGTATCTAGTTTCATATTTTTCCCTGTGGCTACCTACATAAACTCATAGGCATTACAAATGAGTGCAAATTTAATTACTTGAAACTTTAAAATCAATGACGACAGCACGACCTATTTACAGTACACTGATCTCGAGAAGAAAGATACAAACCAACTTGGAAAATCTTAACCCTAAAATTAACGATTCGGGTCCAGAAGGACCCTATCTGATTTGTAAACACCTTTTTTTCTTAATTATTTATACATCAAACTTCTGATGGGTCCATGATGCTGTTGATTGCAGAAGCCTTGTTAGCATACGAGACACACACACACACACAACACAAAGCTTAAACACAGATGCCGTAAATATTACATTTAATCTCTGTACTAATTTACGTAGTGCGTTTGTTTTCCGCAATCTACTCCCACAGTTTTGAACCTATCAGGACCAAACTTGATAGGGTTGGGGGGATTGAGGCGGCCAGGAGACTGTCCTTATCTATATAGTATAATCCACTACCAAGGGAAAACTAAGGGGGCTACAACACGTCCAGTAGGTCACCCTGGCATGGTGGTATCTAAGAGTAGGTTTTCGGGGTCTATGAACCCGAATCTAGAATTTGATTCTGTGTTGTTGGCCCCCGTGCTCAGATTTTAAGATACTTAAGGTTTTATTTTCTGATACGGGTCCCTTCCCATTTGGATAACTATTGAAGTAACTAGGGGTAATGGGGGAACTTGATTCTGTGTTGCTGGCCCTCGCGCTCAGACCCGTACCAGAAAATAAAACCTTAAGTATCTTAAAAGTGCAGGTTACGGATCATTACAAGATTACTTTTAAAAGACTAGTGTGCAGGTTACGGAACATTACAAGATTACATAAAGAAGGTATAGTGCTCATGTTATGAGATATTACAAAGTTATTTACAGAAGACTCATGTCCAAGTTATGGAATATTACCAGATTACTATGTAAAGTACGTGAGAAAACCCGACAGAAATAAGTGGGACTAGCAGAAGATAATCGCGCTTCATTGCGTGGTTATGATTCACAGAGGCCTCAACATACAAATCAAGTTCCCCATTACCCCTAGTTACTTCAATAGTTACCCTAATGGGAAGGGACCCGTATCAGAAAATAAAACCTTAAGTATCTTAAAATCTGAGCACGGGGCCAGCAACACAGAATCAAGTTCCCCATTACCCCTAATTACTTCAATAGTTACCCTAATGGGAAGGGAGTCCAGACTACGAAGCATTACAAGACTACTTTTAGGAGACTAGTGTGCTGGTTACGAAACATTACAAGATTACTTTCAGGAGACTAGTGTGCAGGTTACGGAACATTACAAGATTACTTTTAGGAGTCTAGTGTACAGGTTACGGATCATTACAATATTTCTTTTAAAAGAGTAGTTTGTAGGTTAAGGAGCATTACAAGATTACTTTTAAAAGACTAGTGTGCAGGTTACGGAACATTGCAAGATTACTTTTAAGAGACTAGTGTGCAGGTTACGGATCATTACAAGATTACTTTTAAAAGACTAGTGTGCAGGTTACGGAACATTACAAGATTACTTTTAGGAGACTAGTGTGTAGGTTACGGATCATTACAAGATTACTTTTAAAAGACTAGTGTGCAGGTTACGGAACATTACAAGATTACTTTTAAAAGACTAGTTCTAGTCTCCTAAAAGTAATCTTGTAATGCTCTGTAACCAGCACACTAGTCTTGTAATGCTCTGTAATTTGGACACTAGTTTTCTAAAAGTAGTCTTGTAATGCTCCGTAATTTGGACACTAGTTTTCTAAAAGTAGTCTTGTACTGCTCTGTAATTTGGACTCTAGTCTCCTAAAAGTAGTCTTGTAATGCTCCGTTATCTGGACTCTAGTCTCCTAAAAGTAATATTGTAATAACTCGTAACACGGACACTATATCTTCTACAAGTAATCCTGTAATGCTCTTTTACGTGGATATTAATCCATTACAAGTAATCTTAGAATACCTTCAAGCTGGACATTCGACACAAAACATACATGTAATTGTAAAGACAAACTTGGAAGTTTTTCTCTCTTCTAAAACTTCATGATAAAATTCGAAAAACAAAGATAGGTACTTCATGCTCAGTGACTATCTTTGAGTGACTGTAGAGATAGATACCTAAGGGCTTTGGGATGCTTGATATTGTAATTTGCGTTAAACATGAAATTAACTTAATTTTTTCGACAAAATGCATCTTGTAGACAGAACACTGTATTCATATTTTTAACCAATTGACCCTCATTTATAGAAATATAAGATTTTGTGGAAAGTTACATGAGCATAATGATAATAGTACTTAAAGAATTGTTTTTCCAAAGAGCATAATAATAATAGCACTTAACGAACAGTTTTATAAGAGTATGCTAATAATAGCACTTAATAAACAGTTTGGCTAAGAGCACAATAACAGTAGTACTTAACGAACAGTTTTGTAAGAGCATAATAACAATAGTACTTAACGAACAGTTTTATAAGAACATGCTAATAATAGTACTTAATGAACAGTTCGGCTAAGAGTACAATAAAAATAGTACTTAACGAATAGTTTTTGTAAGAGCATAATAATAATAGTATTTAACGAATAGTTTTTGTAAGAGCATAATAGTAATAGTATTTAACGAATAGTTCTGCTAAGAGCATAATAGTAATAGTATTTAACGAATAGTTCTGCTAAGAGCATAATAGTAATAGTATTTAACGAATAGTTCTGCTAAGAGCATAATAGTAATAGTATTTAACGAATAGTTTTTGTAAGAGCATAATAGTAATAGTATTTAACGAATAGTTCTGCTAAGAGCGTAATATTAATAATAATAGTACTTAGCAAATAATAATACAGAGAGCATAGTAATAATAATAATAATATTTAATAATCAATTCTGTTAAGAGCAAAATAATAGTATTACTTATCGAAAAGTCCCCCGGTGAGACAACGGTAAGTTTACTGAGTTACGACGCTAAAATTTGAGGTTCGATTTCCCGTGGTCGATACAGCAGAGAGTACAATGTGACTTTGCTCTAAAAACAAACAAATAAACTTATCGAAAAGTTCTACTAAAGGCATAATGATAATATTTGGCGAAATTGTTTCTAAGAACATAATATTCATAGTACCTAACGAACAGTTCTGTTAAGAGCGTAATAATAATAATAATAATAACGTTTACAGAATAGTTCTGCTAAGAGTATAATGATAATATTTAACGAACAATTCTACTAAGAGTATAATAATAATAATATTTAACGAACAGTTCTGCTAATTGTATAATAATAATATTTAACGAACACTTCTGGTAAGAGTATAATAATAATAATATTTAACGAACAGTTCTGCTAATTGTATAATAATGATATTTAACGAACAGTTCTGCTAATTGTATAATATTGATATTTAACGAACAGTTCTGCTGATTGTATAATAATAATATTTAACGAACACTTCTGGAATCCGGTTTCAAATTTCTGAATGCTGACTGCAACCGAAGTCATATGATCCACATGTGACAAAATCTTGGTTGGTTTTTCATCCAGATTTTACGGACGAAGTTTCGGCCCGGCATGGCCAGGTGGATAAGGCGCTCGACTCACCCGTCACATTATAACGCCCCCACGGCTGAAAGGGCGAGCATGTTTGGTGTGAGAGGGATTCGAACCCGCGACCCTCAGATTTCAATCCCACTATTCGTTGGTAAAAGAGTAGCCCAAGAGTTGGCGGTGGGTGGTGATGACTAGCTGCTTTCCCTCTAGTCTTACACTGCTAAATTAGGGACGGCTAGCGCAGATAGCCCTCGTGTAGCTTTGCACGAAATTCAAACAAACCTAAAGACCTAGAATATTTGGTTATAAAGATAATTTAACGACCAACCATCTAAACGTCATATTATTGTGGCGCGCTCTTTTTTTTAATTACGTTTCTAGCTGTTTATTTATTCTTTTTTATTTTACTAAATGAATTTGAACGTTAGTGGAATAAGTTTGGAGTTATAGCCACTAATTTTGTTTAGGTTTGTTACAGTAAAAATAATGTAACTTTACCCCCTGAACCACCCAAAAAGTGAAATGATTTTCAGTTAGGAATACGCCCTTCACCTTTATTAGAAAACTTTGAAAATAATGTGTACATAGAGTTGAGTACGTTGCATTCAAAATATTTTGGATATTTAAATAAGGAAGTAAGCAGCGTTTCTTTATATCGAACAATATTTTGACATTGTTTTGCGATTCATGTGATCTATGCGATCAAACCGTTCTAACAGGCGCCGTTCTTGTAAAATATATGCATTATGGAAACGTGCAGAGAGGAGTGCTATTCTTTGGACATGACACTCTTACAATGGAGCCTTTTGCAGAGAAAATTATTTTGCAGGGCTTTTGTCATGAGGCATGATTGTCAGATAGAGCACGTTCGATGGTGACATGACGAAACTGACTGTAACGACGTAGCGAAGCTTCCAAAGTGTTTTAATATAACGTACTCAACCTTTGTATAACATTGTTTCTACATTCATTGAAAGTCAAAGGTTTTAGTCACATACCATTATGTATAACACTCTAATTCAATTTTCTCTCAATTTACATCAAGTTTCCTAACATGGTGATATTTGGCAGTTATTGGTTATGAATATCGCACATTTTAGTTTTATTTCAATAAAAGGTTACATTTAATCCTTTAATGTATTCTTCTTCTATTAAACTATACGAGAAAAATACATTTATTCTACAATTCAAAACATACATTTCATTGTATCATTATTCGTCATATCATGTGATTATGTTTGTTTTATCTTATCTCAAACCTACATTGAGTGGCCTGGGTCACCGTTCTGTGAATCTGAGGGTCTATAGTTCGCAACCCGTTACCGAAAAATCACTCTCCGCACTTTGGGGCCGTTGGCGTTTTATAAGAATGACGGTTAAGTTTTACTGTTCGATTAGAGTAGCTTAAGAGTTGGTGGTAGGTGCTGTTTATTAGCTGCCTTCCCTCTAAACTACCAATTCTATATTAGCGCTGAAAACTCTTGGGTAGTTTTGCGCGAACATCCGAAACAAACAAACCCAGTGTCTGTAAAAAATAATACCTCTTTATCAAGCTAAACCATGTGACCCTATAAAAGTAATACCTCGTGACTCGTGATATTTTGTACCTCCAAGAAAGTTGCATCCTGTGTTCATGAAACGTAATACTTCATGTACCATGACATAATTTATGAGATTTTACCAAGTGACTTTAAAAACTTTAACCCGCTGAAAGTGATACCCATGATTTGTAAAAAAGAAAACTCTTCTGCAGGGCTATTGTCATGAAGCAAGGTCAAATAGAGCACGCTCAATGGCGAAACGGTGACACTGACTGTAACGACGTAGTGAAGCGACAAAATTGTCTTAATATAACATGAATCAACTTACTCAACTAATTTGGTCACAAATAAAATAAAATCACAATTGTCATTGAGTGGGTAATACTCTTCATCAAAGCTTCTTATTCTTAATTAAACCGAAAGCCTAAAATGGACATGAATGTGAAGTAGAATGAGATAAGCAGTATGATACGCTTTATATGTATATAATATATATGTTTATTAGCACACTAAAGCTCTGAATAAATGTCTATAAGCGCATATTTGTCGTTAATGTACTTACATCAATCACACACGCTAGATTTGTAGCCACGTGCACTACTTGCAAATGTCTCATTAGGCCTACAGATACATGTTCGAAATAAAACTCAATTAGAATGAAATATGACAGAACTGCATTATATTTTCTTGGCTCATTTATTCTCGGACTCGGGTTGATGTTTTAAGTGTCTTTCTCACAGTTCAAAACTGAATTCGAAAGGTTAACGATTGTTGTGGTATGGGGAGAATGGAAACTAGCTGATATTTTATATTGTATAAATAATCTAAAGGTTGAGAACGTTCTAAGAGAAAATTGTGAGAAAAAAAAAACATTTTCTAAAATAGTTATCACTGACCATGTGTTCAGTTTTTCATATTGATCAGTGAATATAGATCTAGCCTAATGCAGAATGGCGTATACCAAGACATCGTTATTTTTTTTGCATTATTTTTTTTTATACCTTAGAATGATGTAGCCAGGCTTAACATAACTGTGATGAATGTCAATGACAACGATCCAATTTTCAGGCAGAGTCAGTATACTTTCACTGTGCATGATCCGGATGTAAGAATTGGATCTCTTGTAGGAAAAGTTGAGGTGAGTGAAATTGAGGAATTGTAAAATATAATTACTGATTGAAAACTGGAACGTATTTTGGGAGATATTTTTGGAAAAGCTGAAGATATTTATATATAATTTTCAAACTGACTTTCTAACTGAAACTATGAAAAGCACGTTTAAAAAAATAATAATATAAAGATAAATGTGCGAAGAAACAAATTAATTAACATGAGAACGGATTATCTTATTTTATATATTAGAGAATTTATTATTAGTATTTTACCACATACATAAAATATAAAAAGGATTAAGCTTATGTGATGTAATTTTAGTTTATAAACAGAGTACAGGCAATTCATTAATCAGCAATGTGCTACATAACTACAAAGCACGTTCTTTATAGAAGACCAATCAGAGCTCAGAAACTATAGCTTGTACACTTTCCCAAGTTTTAAAGGCATTCTTTGTTTTAATCAATCACAAGCTGAGAAATGTTCGTCGTATAGACCATTTACAGTAGCTTATACAAATACGCTGTTTAGCTCAAGAAAACGAAATGTTTAAATAGTTTCGTCTATCGACTCTTGTGCAGGTAACAGATGGAGACTGGAATGATAAGATAGATTTACAAATCAAAGGTCCATTTTCTGAGTAAGTAACACTATTTCGTATAAAGAGACAATTTTTTATGAGTTTGGTATTTGCTAGCAACATTTTCTCTGTAGCGAAACTGTTTCTTTTTACCATGATAGCATCTATCCATTCTTAATCTGTTATTCAAAACTTACTTCAGAAGGTTTGAATTCTGTTCGTTGTATTATAGCTATTTATTATTTCATAGGTTTTAATTTATGGAAAGTTTTCACCTTATTTAATTATTATCAGTAAAATATTGTTTCGATTCTAAGTGGATAGATGGTTTAATTGACCACAGTCGGTATGTGTTAACATATCCAACAGATTTACACAATTAGGCAGTAGGAACAAATACATGTGTGGTACTGTTGCTTATTTTGTTAATTCTAAATATATGTGTGGCGTTATTCCTGATTCTCTTGATCCTGATTCATTTCAGTGTTTTTTCTATCTCGAATCGTGGTGAGCTCCGCATCCGACAGGTTGAGCACCTAAATTCATCAATAATTCACATGATTGTTGTTGCTACAGACAATGGAGTCCCACCCCGCCAGTCAAGCGTTTCACTAACTATTACATTCCCCGAGGAGTTATTGCAAGGCGGTGTATCAGAAGAAAATCATCCCAAGAATTCCTTTATTTTGATGGTGGTTTTTGGAGTGATACTAGGGACTCTATTAATTGTCATTGTATCCCTAACACTGTATATACTGAAGAGGTGAGTCTTGAAGAGGAGTGTAGTTTTGTCTCACAATTTCAATCAGGATGGTTAACGCATGAAATGGCCTTTTTTGACTGCATTACATATATTCTCTTTGTTCCAATTAACTCAGGACAGCTTGTTAATCAAGAGATAATGATAAGATCTTTTTAAAAGGGAAATAATTCTTTATTTAAATTGAATATAAAAAAAAGGAAACAAAATTTTTAACAATTAGCAGTTCAATTAAAAATGCAACGTGTCATCTTAGTTAGAAATGTGTCCTACTTTCGACTGGTGCCCATCTGTTGGACTAAATCAAATATATTTATCGTTTTTAAAACAAGAGTGCCCATCTTCTTCATGAAACGAGGCCAGTTCATTTACTATAGTTTTTAAGTCCACTTAAAAAGTGTATATATCTGGTCACCTTACACCAAACATGGTTTTTAATATATTTTCATAGGAGTCTGCACCAAGCATATCACGTAAATGTATACTCTAAACTATTTTAATCGTCAAATGAAGTTGCACTATTAGTTATTATGTCACAGAGACGCTATTTTCATAAGTCCCTTACTGCTGACTCTAATTTGACCATTCAGAATGCTAATATCAACTAAGCATTAGCGAATATAAAATAAACTGTGTCATGTCGTTCTTTTCTTGGTCAACCAATACGTTAAACGGAGGTTTTAATACCGAAAATTGTTAAAGCAAAAATATTAAAAAAAAACATTTCATTAAACATTAAAAATAATTTGGTATTAAAAAGCAGATTGTGTCACGAGACTTTAACGATGTGTAAATAGTTCTTTTCCTTGTAATATTTATACCTGTATAGAGTAGAAGCTCACAGTATATATATTATTTCTAACGTTTACACTGTTTAAAGTGCCTTATAGTTGCCATATGGGTGGTATCCAAAGGAGTCTTTCGCACTTTAGGGGTTCACTATGATTCACTTACACTAGAGAAATCAGCATGTCTATAGTATTAAAAAGCAGATTTCAAAAGATCAAGAAACACGAGCACTTTTACATAGTTGACTCTTCTTCTTCAGGAGTAATAAGAATTCATTCGCATTTTTAGTACCAAAAATGAATCCTGAATACTTTTTAGCCACACAGCAATTCATCACTCTAAAAATCCATAAGGAATCTCCACATTTAAAACAGTCGTCCATCTTGTGCTGGGATCCACAATAAGCCATCCCAGTTACAGATTTATCATGCTCATCCGTGCTCTGAGGGTGAACTAAAGACCATTTATAGAATACTAATCCTACTTCTACATTTGTGCAAAGTAAGTTTGAGACCAGGATTCCTCGCAAGCCAGGCGAGTGCTCTATCAACATAGATCCTTTCAGAAAAAGTATTTTTTTTCGGGCCTTATTTCAGGGTCAAGGGATGATCACTAGTTGGACACCCGTTTTTCTTTAGTAATCTAATTTGTTTGAATCATCTCCCATGACCAGGATTCGAACTGGGACTCGATATTGTTTTATTTGTAATTAAGCACAAAGCTACACAATTACTCATGATACTCTCATCGAGTGAGGGTAGTCCCAACTATAATAATCAACAAGGATCCATGTACACTAGTAGTCTCAAGCGATCATCTGATTCTTGTCTTTGCATTTCATTGCTGACACCATTTTATGAAAAATATAATTATTAGATACCAGTTTTATGAGTGATTAAATCGAATTAGAAATATTTTTCGTTACCTGAATTTGTTCGTACTTTGTTTGCGTGTTTATAAGTATCGCATCTAGAATAAAGTAAATATACTGATTAATTGTTTTCAAGCAAGCAACATATCGAGGAGCGCCCTTCTGCTGTTCGAAGATCTCAATATCAGAGTAAAGTGACAAGGCCGCCACCGGCGAGGATCCAACCAGCCATGCACAATGACGACCAGAACCAGCCTGAGCAGGGCGCTGACAGGAATGCAATATTTATTGTGGATCAACCTGAACTCAAGAATGTGAAAGAAGAAACTGGCAATAACAGCAAACCATCTCCCCAAGCTGAACACGTTAAAAAACACAAGTTACATTCTCCAGATGATAACTTTCGAGAAAATCCACAAGAACACAAAACAGAAGTGATTAAACAAAACCAGCCCAATGTAAATGGCTATGCCCAAGGTTTAGTGACAGAACTACAAAGTAAGATCCATACTATCCGATGGCCAAATGGATCCATTCCGCGACGAGTTAAGAAGCTAAGCTGGGATGAAGACGAAAGATCGATTGGAGTGAGTGTAAAATTCTTAATGAATTACTACAATCTAAATTATTCATACATTGGAAATTATTTTTGTTGTAAAGAAATTGTGAAGTTCCTTAAATTAAATAACTGTATAATCTCTTATTTTAACTGAGGCTCTGTATTCTTTTTTGTTCCTCTGTGTGAACAGTGATCATTAAATATTTTCAAGAAATATCGTATTTCGCTATATTAGCATTATTTGTCGATAGAACGTACATGTATCTTTTATTTTACGATATGCCAACATTGAATATTGATTCTAATTGTAAAACGGAACAAGAAAATATCATAAACGTTCCTGACTTTGAGTTTCAGCAAATATTATGCCATTTAGTGTTATTGTCGTATCTCTTAATGGATAATAATTATATAATTTTTGTTTTACAGACCGAGCTAGACCCGGATGTCAGCGTAATTCCATTAAAGTTATCAGGAACAATGGACCGTTCAGACATGTTAGCCTACTTTTGATAATAACTAAATGCAGTTCTTCGGTTTGAAAATGCTTAGTAACAGATCCTATGAGTCTATCCCATCCGAAAGTGCTTGTATATATGAAAAACACTTAATTTAAATCTCTTTGAAATTGTTTTCAAAGATAAAAGTGCCTTTTAGAAACACTAACCTTCAAGTATGTCATCTGAAACGAAGAATAACATATCGCATTGAATATAGGAAAGACATCCCGATATTATAGCTCTCCACTATTAAACTTCCAGTTTTTGATCTAATAAACATATTTAGAATCTTTATTTTAAACGTGATTTTCTGTGATCAGTGTAAAGAATATTGACTAGACAAGAATTCCATCATGATTGTAATGGCGTTCATATATCCAACAAGAACACCATGGCCGTGATAAATTTGATTTAAACAAAATAAAGATAAAGACTAATTCATCATTTGATAGTTTTTACAAATAGGGGCTTCCACATTTTTTATACATTATTTTGCTTGCAAAGAAAGCAGTAGAGAGGGTGTAGGATATTGCACTGGCAGCAAAACATATTTTTGGTTTTACATGTTACTAAAAGTACAGCAGAATATATATAAATTCAAAGGTTGTTGTTGAACGACATAACTGCGTCAGAGCTTCTAAATGTTTTGTGTTTGTAGTACCTGTTCAAAGAATACCGATTTTTCAGAAAATGTAGTAATTGTTCAATGGCTATTGATTTTTCAATACATGTAGTAATTGTTCAATGGCTATTTACTTTT